>NW_007726332.1:1228-16071 GCF_000696425.1 Galeopterus variegatus | reverse complement strand
AGGGTTGCGATCCATTGCCGGACACGAAAAAAGACAAAAAGGAAAAAAAAAAAAAACAAAGAGATCAGTAGATAGCAACGGACACAATGGACTGGGAGACAAACATACTCTAGAAGGATGATACAGCAATCCAGTGGTTGCCTATTAGAATCATCTGGGAAGCATTTAAAAAATATATCAGCCACACAGGGACCTAAGGAGCCAAGAGCAGCCCCTCCAACAGCTTGCAGGAGCATGTGGACCTCAGGAGCCAAGAGAAGACCCTGCCAACAGACAACAGAAGTGTGGGGTGCCATTGCACAAGTGGTCCACCACAGCCACCACTGCTATAAGGGTGGCCTGATACCACAGCAGTAGCCACCACTGCTGCCACAGCCACCACCACCATCAAGATGGCCCACTGACCATTCAAATAAACTGAAACATGGAGGGTCACCAGCAGAGCCTAGGGAAAGAGGTGAGCAAGTACAGACCAGTGACCCACTGGCCCAACAACGGGGGGAATTATGCTGCCCCCTGCAGTAGTGCACTGGGGGTGGGAGGTGATTGTGCAGCTCACATGACTAACTTGATCAGGGGAGAGACACATGTGGAACCCCTGGAGAGTAGAGAAACCCAGGATAGCCAAATAGAGTAAGGGAGAAAATTCCCAACCACCACCAACCCATCCCCAAACTGGGGGGAAGCAAGGACCCAGGAGGAGCCTCTGCCTATAGGAAAGTAGAAAGACAAACCCCTCCCACGATTACTCATTCAAACTGAGGAGCTCCAGAATGTTGTAGTGCACTCATCAGGGTCAGAAAACACTATCTGGTGTTCCAACAAGCCTACCCAAGGCCACACACCCCAGTCAGAGTGACTGGGCACCCAGGCACTTCTCCCAAGAATGTGAGAGCTTGCCCACATCCTTGATGATCCAGTGCAGTGTCCCTAACAGCAAGGTCCCCAACAGCAAGATGTCTCAGTGCACAGGCCACAGAGGCACTCACACCAACTCTAACATTAAATATGGCCAAAGCACCCACATGGAGACTACACTACTGCATCTATCTGGCCTGGAAACACTACTAAAACAAACTATTCAACAGTCAATATAAAACACATCAACAGGAGGAAGTCTCTCTCCTGAAAGTCCACTCTACAGAAACAGAAGAAGCAACTGCTCTATCAGATGACCAGATATCAATGTAGAGATACCAGAAATATGAAAAAATAAGAAAATATGACACCATGGAAAGAATACAATAATTCTAAGTACCAGAGCCTATAGAGCATTTCAAACCCTTGAAATGACTGAAAAGGAATTCTAAACAACAATCTCAAGGAAATTCAATGAGATACAAGAAGACCCAGATGACACAATGGAATGAGAATAACTATCCAGGATATGAAGGAGGGAATTTACAAAGAGATTAATACCTTAAAAAAAATGTAGCAGAACTCCTGGAACTGAAGGATTCATTCAATGAAATTAAAAAAATAATCAAGAGCTTAATCAGCAGGCTACAACAAACAGAACAAAGAATTTCTGATCTTGTAGATAGTCTTTTCAAAATTCCTGAAGTGGATAAAGAAAGAAAACACTAATTTTAAAAAATGAAGAAAATCTAAGAGAGCTAGTGGACAACCTTAAGCGCACAAACATCCGAATCATGGGTGCTCCAGAAAGGGAGAAGAAAGGAAAAGGCATTGAAAACATATTCAATGAACTAATAGCAAAAAACTTCCCAATGATAGAGAGAGACACAGATCTTCATATTCAAGAAGCTCAAATAAGTCCAAATGGACTTGATTCAAAAAGGTTCTCTCCGAGATATATTATAGTCAAACTGGAAAAACTTAAAAGAAAAAGAGAGAATCCTAAAGACAGCAAGAGAAAAGCATCAGGTTACCTATAAGGGAGTCCCCATCAGACTAACAACAGCAGAGCTTTCAGCAGGAACCCTACAGGACAGAAGAGAATGGGATGATATATTCAAAGTACTAAAAGGAAAAAAAACTGCCATCCAAGAATACTATACTGAGCAAGGCTATGCTCCAGAAATGAAGGAGAAATAATGCATTGCCCAGACAAAGAAAAATTGCAGGAGTTTATTTCCACATGACCAACCCTAAAGAAATCCTTAAAGGAATTCTGCATCTGGAATCTGAAAAGTGATAATCATCACCATGAATACACAAGAAAGAACAAAACCCACTGGTAGAACAAAAACACAAATGTGAAAGAGAAAGGAACTATATCTTACCACTTCCAAAAATGAACAAACACTGAAGACAAACAAAAGAGGAAAAAAGGAAAAAGACATTTAAAACATCCAAAGAAAAATTGATAAAATGCCAGGAGTAAGACAATACCTTTCAATAACATTGCTAAATGTAAATGGATTAAATTCCCCACTCAAAAGATACAGACTGACTAACTGGATTAAGAAAAGATTCAACTATTATGCTATCTGCAAGAGACTCACCTCACCTGTAAAGACACACATGGACTAACTGTGAAGGGATGGAAAAAGATACATCACACAAATGGAAAATAAAAGTGAACAGGAGTAGCTATTCTTATATCAGATAAAATAGACTTTAAACCAAAAACCATAAAAAGAGGCAGAGAAGGCCATTATATAATGATAAGGGGATCTATCCAACAAGAAGACGTAACAATCACCAATATATATATATATATATATTGAGATACAAGAAGACCCATATATATATATATATATATATATATATATATATATATCCAACAATGGAGCATCCAGATATACAAGCACTACTAGACCTAAAGAAAGAGACAGACCCCAATATGATAATAGTTGGGGACCTGAACACCCTCTCTCAGAATTGGACAGATCATCTAGGCAACAAATCAACAGAAAAACACAGGATTTAAACTACACTGTAGACCAACAGGACCTGGCAGATATCTACAGAACATTTCATCCAACAACTACAGAATTTACATTTTTCTCATCAGCACATGAAACACTCTCCAAGATAGACTATATGTTAGGTCACAAATCAAGTCTCAACAAACTTTAAAAACCTGAAATCATTTCAAGTATCTTTTTAGACCACAATGGATTAAAACTAAAAATCAACAACAAGCACACCTCTGGAAAATATACAAATACATTGAAGTTAAACAACATACTCCTGAATGACCTATGGGTACAAGAAGAAATTAAACAGGAAATTAAAAAATTTCTTGAAACTAATGAAAATAAAGACACATCACACTAAAATCTATGGGATACTGCAAAAGCAGTACTAAGAGGGAAGTTTATTCCAATAAACACTTACATAAAAAGAACAGAAAGATTTCAAATAAACAACCTGATGCTACACTTCAAAGAACTAGATAAACAAGAACAACCAATCCCAAAATTAGTAGACAGAAAGTAATAATTAAGATCAGAGCAGAACTAAGTAAAATAGAGACCAAACTAATGATACAGAATATCAATGGAACAAAACCTGTTTTTTTGAGAAGATAAACAAAATAAACAAATGATTAGCTAGGCTAACTGAAAAAAGAAGAGAAAAGACCCAAATAACAAAAATCAGAAATGAGAAAGGAGATGTTACAACCAATACCACAGAAATACAAAGAATCATTAAAGACTATTATAAACAACTATGCATTGACAAATCTTAAAAACTGGAGGAAATGGATAAATTTCTGGAAATATACAAACTACCAAGATTGAATCAAAAAGAAATAGAAAACCTGAACAGACCAGTAACAAGCAACAAGATTGAAGCAATAATCAATGGTCTCCCAACAAAGAAAAGCCCAACACTGGATAGTTTTACTGCTGAATTCTACCAAACCTTTAAAGAGGAATTAATACCAATTCTTTTCAAACTATTCCAAGAAATTGAAACAGAGGTCATTTTCCCAAACTCATTCTATGAGACCAGCATCACCTTGATACCCAAACCAGACAAAGGTACAACAAAAAAAGAAAACTACAGGCCAATATCTTTGATGAACATAGATGCAAAAATCTTCAACAGTATATTAGCAAACAGAATACTGCAGTACATCAAAAAAATTATACTCAAGTGGAATTCATCCCAGGGATGCAAGGATGATTCAACATATGCAAGTCAATAAATGTGATATATCACATCAACAAAACTAAGGACAAAAACGCTGATTATCTCAATAGATGCAGAAAAAAGCATTTGACAAAATTCAGCATCCCTTCATAATAAAGACTCTCAGCAAATTAAGCATAGAAGGAAAAGTATCTTAACACAGTAAAAGCCATATATGACAAACCCACCACCAATGTCATCCTGAATGCTGAAAGCTTTTCCCTTAAGAACAGGAACAAGACAAGGATGCCCACTCTTACCATTTCTATTTAACACTGTATTAAAAGCACTCGTCAGAGCAATCAGGCAAGAGAAAGAAATAAAGGTCACCCAGATTGCAAAAGAGAAAGTCAAACTGTCCCTGTTTGCAGATGACATGATCCTATATATAGGAAATCCTCAATACTCTACCAAAAAACTCTTACAGCTGATAAACTATTTCAGTAAAGTTGCAGGATACAAAATCAACACGTAAAAATCAGTAGTATCTTCAAACTCCAATAACAAGCTAGCAGAAAGAGAAATCAAGAAAGCAAGTACATTTACAGTAGTCACCAATAAAATAAAATAAAATACCTAGGAATCAATATAACTAAGGAGGTGAAAGATCTCCACAAGGAGAACTACAAAACACTACTGAAACAAATTAAAGAGGACACAAAAAGATGGAAGGACATTCCATGTTCTCGGATTGGAAGAATCAACATTGTGAAAATGTCCATACTACCCAAAGTGATCTACAGATTCAATGTAATTCCCATCAAAATACCTATGACATTTCTCACAGAAATAGAAAAAACAATCCTAAAATTCATATGGAACAACAAAAGACACCAAACAGCCAAAGCAATACCGAGCAAAAAAATAAAGCCTGACTTCAAACTATACTACAAAACTATAGTAACCAAAATAACATGGTGCTGGCATAAAAACAGACACTTGAACCAATGGAACAGAATACAAAGCCCAGAAATCAACCCACATACTTACAGCCAACTGATCTTTGACAAGGGCAACAAGAACATACACTGGGGAAAAGACTGCCTCTTCAATAAATGGTGCTGAGAAAACTGGACGTTCATATGTAGAAGAATGAAACTAGACTCATACCTCTTGCAATATGCCAAAATTAACTCAAAATGGATTAAAGACTTAAATATAAGATCTGAAACAATGAAACTCCTACAAGAGAACATAGGGGAAACACTTCAGGAAGCAGGATTGGGCAAAGACTTTATGAATATGACCTCAAAAGCATAGGTGACAAAAGAAAAAATAAACACATGGGATTATATCAAACTAAAAAGCTTCTGCACAGCAAAAGAAACAATTAGCAGAGCAAAAAGACAACCTACAGAATGGTAGAAAATATTTGCAAAGTATGCATCCGACAAGGAATTAATGTTCAGAATATAGAAGCAACTCAAACAACTTAACAGTAACAAAACAAATAACCCAGTTATAAAATGGGCAAAGGAGGTGAATAGGCATTTCTTAAAGGAAGATATACAAATGACCAACAGACATATGAAAAAATGCTCAACATCACTAAGCATCAGGGAAATGTAAATCAAAACCATATTGAGATAATATCTTACCCCAGTTAGACTGGCTTTTATCAAAAAGACTGAGAATAACAAATACTGGTGAGGATGCAGAGAAAGGGGAACCCTCCTACATCATTGGTGGGACTGCAAATTAGTGCAGCAATTATGGAAACAGTGTGAAGTTTCCTCAAATAACTTCAGATAGAACTGCCATACAATCCAGCAATCCCACTGCTGGATATATACCCAAAAGAATGGAAATCATTATGTCAAAGGGATACCTGCACTCTCATGTTTATTACTGCTCTATTTACAATAGTCGAGTTGATGACTAGATAAGGAAAATGTGGTATGTATACACTATAGAATACTACTGTGCCATAAAAAAGAATGAAATTCTGCCACTGGCGGCAACATGGATGAACTTAGAGAAAATTATGTTGAGTGAAATAAGCCAATAACAGAAAGAGAAATACCACATATCCTCACTCATAAGTGGGAGCTAAATATGTGTGTGTGTATATACATACAGGAGTTGGGATCTTTTTAAAATCTTGATTCCCTTGCATGAGTCATTGTTCCCTGCTTTTTGACATTTTTCATTATCCTTCCATTTCTTCATCCCATTCACAGAAAAAAAATGCTAAATGGGACATTTACACACACACACACACACACACACACACACCCCTCAATGTCTGGGGCCCACCCCCCAGTGATTCTGATTTAAGAGGTTAGGGTGGAACCCAGACATGGTAGTTTTTGGAAAGTTCCCCAAGTGATTCTAAAGCCCAGCCTGAGTTGAGAATTACTGTAACAATCCAGGCACAAAAAGATGAAGGCTAAGATTCAGACAGGTATCTGGCAGGAGGCTGCAGACAGGATAAAAGCAAATCTAGGAGACCTTTCAAAGAACTGACATAATGACAGATAGGAGAAAAAGAATGAAAAGACATATAGTCTGTTAGATTTCTTTATGCATTTATTCAACAAATATTTATTACACCACTCTGAAGTTCCAGACACTGTTGTAGTCTCTGAGGATTTGGTGATAAGTCCCAGTTCTTATGAAACTTCCATTCTAGTGGACACAGACAACAAACATTTAAACAAGATTTCCAGTAGTGACCTGTATATATCAAGGTAAAGTTATAAAGTATGACCATGTGTTGGGGGCCATAAGATGGTCACGACCATAAGGTAGTCAAGAAAGGCGTCTCTGAGGGGGAGATGTTCAACCTGAGGCTTGAATGAAGAGGAGCCGGGCTTGTAAAGGTCTTTGAAAAGAATATTATAACTAGGGAAACAGTGAGTGCATGGGAATAAACTTGATATGTTCAAGGGATAGAAAGGCCTGTGTGGCTGGAGAAGAGTGAGAGAAAGACAGGTATGAGATGAGGTCAGAGAAATATGCAGGTGCAGAGAAAATCAAGCTTTGTAGGCATGGCACTGATTTCATTCTAAGTAAAATGGGAAGTCCTTGGAGCAAATTAAGCAGGATAGTGACATGACCCAATTTACATGTTTAAACAACTACTTTCACTGCAGTGTGACAATGGATCGCAGGTGGCAGGAATGGAAGCAAGAAAATGAGGTAGGAGGTTGGATGAAAACGGTAGGGCTGCTGACAGACTTGGGAAAATGGTGGAGAACAGATTTGGTCATGTTGAGTCTGAAGTGACTGTGGAGTATCCAAGCAGAAATTTCCTGAAGCAACTAGAAGGACAAAAAAGAGGTGAGAGTTTAGGTCGTACCTACTGATTTGGAGGACACTTTCAGGGAGGCTGAAGAAACACAGGTTAGATGATATTACAAGAATATTAACAACTTTCCCCACAGAGTAGAATAATAACAACTTAGAAGAAATATTTTTAGTGGTGGGCCGCAGGGCTCTCTAGTTAGTCTTGTCCCATTTAACATTTTTATCTGTGAATGGGATGAAGAAATGGAAGGATAATGAAGAATGTCAAATAGCAGGGAACAGTGACTGATGCACTAGAATCAAGATTTTAAAAAGATCCCAACTCCTGGAATGATGAATTGAAGCTAACAAGATGAAATTTAACACATAGACAGATAACGGGTATATAGACATAAAATATATGTATATACGTATACATACACATACATATACATATGTGAATTTTTAAAATTTAAATCAATAGCATAAGTACAAGGTCCTAAGAACCTGGCAGTTCACTTAAAAAGGTGTGAAACTTTTGTTGATACATACTTTATGAGCCAAAAGTGTAACGACATTGCTAAAAATGCTAATGTGAAGTCAGAATATGTCAATAATTTTTATTACAAAACTACAAATATTACTTTTCTGGGGAAGATACATAGGTAGTAAAATAAACTCATTGGTCAGGATATTTCTAGAATACTGTTTTCTGATGGGGGCTGCTGACTAAGTGGCTGAAGCAGAGAAGGTAGAAGAGCTATACGGTTGGAAGCCATGTGAGTTGAGGCACAGTCAAATAATAAAAGCCTACATACATTCAGTGCTTAACAGTTTACTCCAGCTCTTCCCAAGTCTCACATAGTCTAACTTGGAGCTTTTTTCAGGCAAGACATATGTCTTATTTAGCTTTATACTCTTAGGACTAGCATAACTAGGACATAATATACGCTCAGGAAATATTTGCTGAATGATTTAGCCAACACTTTTGCTTGTGTTGTATATCAGTCCAAGAAGAAAAACTGGTTAAAGTTAATTCAGTTTAGGGCCGGCCCGGTGGCGCACTCAGTTGAGTGTGGCGCTTGGGAGTGTGGCGGCGCTCCTGCCAAGGGTTCGGATCCCATATAGAGACCGGTCTGCTCACTGGCTGAGCGCAGTGCGGGCGCGACACCGAGGGTTGCGATCCCGTTACCAGTCACGAAAAAAGACAAAAAAAAAAAATTAATTCAGTTTAAGTCCCTTTGTTTCTAGCATCTATTTTCTCTATATATATACTGTACTGGCAATGTCAGCACTATAGACAGCCCAGATCCAGCATCAACAGATGAACATTAGATAAAATACATATACATTCAAACAAGTGAGGAACATTCCTCTGCAAGTCTTTTTCCTTTATAGCATCCCATATTACAATCTCTTTTCATTCATCTGTTTTTTTGTGTGTGTTTTTTCCTGGCAACTCAATTTCCCTCTCCACCCATTTATGTTGTTCCATAGGCGAATAAACCTCTCACTCCCACCTGTCAACCTGGCTATCAGCCAGGGTGAGTCTTCCTGCTCCTCATAATTGATGGTCTTGACTGACAGGCAGACAAATTAGGACAATGGATCATCATGATAGTAAAAGCATATATCAGATTGTTTAGGAAGGGTAAGAAACAGAAAGAATTCTGATTGCAATGAAGAAACCACATCTACAATATCATTACTGATCCTCCACCAAAATTTTCTTTTCGTATTTTTTATACTTCATTATGGAAGGACCATAGGAAGATTACTGATAGAAGAATAAATGAACTGTGTATTTACAGTAAAAACAAACAAACAAAAAAACCCCCAAATTTCTCAGCACAATAAAAGGTTCTGAGAAATTCTAAGGTCAAAAATTATGACACCTAAAATCCAGGCAGAAAAATTTGCAGGAAGCAGAGTATGTTTAACATAGGCCTAATTCTAACACAGCCACAGAGTACTGTCAATATGCCAAGAAGAAAAAACTGGTTAAAATTAAAGTTCCTTTGTCTCTAGCACCAATTTTCTATCTCTATATGTTGTACTGGAAATGTCAGCACTACAGACAGCCCAGATTGGAAATACTCTCCCATATCCAGCTACCCACAGATTATCCAGTAACCTGATCCTGCAAACACACAGGACAGAGAAAAGAGAAGAGAAAAAATGTTTACCTGAAAAAGATATCTTCCAAATTAATTCACATCTCACACAATGTTCTCCATTTTATTTGCATAAAGATAACCTATCTTAGGATCTACAGTGAGTACTTTCAGGGTCCAGTGGCTGTAGCATTTGCCCCAAAGGGTGAAATACACATTTCAAATACAAAACAGTACTGGTACAAAGGACACATTGAGAAATAAATGAATCTTTTCCGACTGATCTCTGCTCACTTCAGTACTCCAGGAATATGGGGAAGAAGAAAAGAAGTTCTTACAGGTAGACCTTTTATACGCAGGCAAATACAGAACATGAGATTTTGCAAAGATGAAAATGTTTTTAGGAGCACATGAAGGCCAATGAATGATTGGCTCTAACCCTAAAGGGATATATAAAGTGTTCATGAAAATGGATAGTTTGTTTCTGCTTTTCCATTGGCGAATTTACCAGGGTACTAAGATGAAGTTTTAAAAATGCTGTGGCATGAAGAAACACTGCAGTACAGGAGCAAACAAAGCTAGATAGATTGTGCTGGTCTGGTAACTTGCAACCCATCAAATGCCAGACATGTAGAGAATCTATGGACTTTCGAGACCTCAATTCTGTATCTAGGTTGTGTTGCATTTCAGGTCCTGCTTCTAAATGGAAAAGAAAAACAACATCACCACCACCAACGTAGATTTCCTTCACACAGTAAATCAACCTACTGCTGTCTTGTTTTCTCTGCAGCCAGACTGAAATAATACAGCACCAGCAGAGGTGTGAATTACCCCCATTCATCTTAATGGAGTGTTAACTTCAAAGACTTGTTTTAACCATTTAAATGCTAAGCTTGTGAGCAAACATTCTAAAAAAAAAAAAAAAGTACAATTTAAACATTTACTCTCAACATATGAAAGTAATTTATACTCAATGCTTCGTCTTTTAATTTCACAAACGTCTCCAAATGTTAAGAAAGTATACATTTTGTGCTTTAGTTTTATTTTAAATAGTTATTACCTAATAAATTATGAACATTAAACCTGTAACGAGAAAGCCCATATTTCATTTCTCAGGAAAAATGCTGAGAAGTACTGATCAAGATTTTTGGTAATCCCGGGGAAGGGGGCACTGCTCTTACCAGCCATCTGGTTTAGGGTTTAGGGTTACAGTTTAAGGGTTAGGGTTAGGATTAGGGTTTAGGCTTAGTGTTTAGGGGTTAGAGTATTTTATTAGTGTCCTCCAAGCTCACAGAGAAAGTTATTGATTCCAAGTAGGCAAACAGATACGGTGAAACATTAAAGTAAAATTAAAATGAACACCTCCACAAATAATATTTCTTGATATTTACTAAGTTTTGTACAGAGTGTTTGATAGGTTACTTGTCCCTTTGCCGTACCTCCCGTGATCTTTTCACATGAGCAGGCGACAAATGTATTAATTGATGCCCAGCTGTCATCACACTTGACATTTGCCCCAGGGGGCATCCTTACATCTGTTGCAGATTTAGGGTTATTTTGGTATTACTGGAGTTAGGTTTATTTAAGCAGCTGAACACTTATTTATATTTGGATCCATAATTTCATAAACAGAAAAAGAGGGTACCAGTGTTAGGCTATCAGACTGATGGGCTCTGGCTGACCTGAAGCCACAAAGGAGGCCATGCCTGGCTGTGCCCCTGGGACCATGCTAAAGTGCCTAGTTTCAGGAAGGCATTAGTAGGAGCACACGGCTGGTGTAATACTGTGGGAAAGCACTAAAAACAGTGCACTGGGAGCCAGTTCCTCTATGAGTGAAGGTGAGAGAAAGATTAGGAAGATAATTGTTGTGCAAGATGGAAGATGAAGAAATTCAAGATATGTTTCCATGTCCTTGATTGAAAGCAAATTCATTTTACTGGTCCAGATAAGGAATCACAGAAAGGGGATAAACATCTAATTTATTAAGAGAGCCTGTTTTGGTCTGCACCTAATTTACACAAGGTCATTTAATCCTCTCAACACATGATGTATAATATGTATTAACTCCATTTTACAGATCTGAAAGTGGAGGCTTAGATAAGTCAAGTAGTGTGCCTTTCACTGAGATTTGAATCCAAGTCTTTCTAACCCAAAAGCTTGGCCTTTTCCCATTACACTGTGCTGTTCTCGAGTTGCCAAAGAAGTACCTCTTTGATCTTTCCAAAGGAGAAGCTCAGTTGTCAATCTCTCAGCCTGTTTCCTAAGTGAGAAGCAAGGGGGAACCTGCAAAAGTGTGCATTCCCATATATGCAAGTTGGCTCTTTGCATGCAATTCCCTACTTTACATGTGCACTGGGGTAGGATTACATTTTTATTGATACTCCCTGGCTTTGGTAGGCTGCTAACAAATGTGCCCTTTACATGGAATACTCATGGGAAGAGAGCCGTGGCTTCTGATTTCCAACCAGAAATAAGCCATGTCAATGGGAAGATTGCAATGATTTACAACCTGCAAACAAAATGTGATATAAAAGATCAATGTTTTTCTCTGTTTCTCAAGTAGAATGTTACATGTTTTAGTGACAAACTGAGGAATTTCAGAGAACTTTCGAATCCACAGCCAGTCATCACATTTCTATCTCAGAAGAAAATCACCAAGTTTTTGGATAGGATTTGGAGACAGGGCAAAATACCAAGTGGAATAATCTCACAGTTTTGTTATTAGCAATTGATGCGGACAACATTAATTCACAAGCTAAGATTCAACCTTGTATATAAATTTAATACATTGATTCCTTTAAAAACTAATAAACAAAAGATTGACCCAATATATTTAAGAACATTTTTAAATACACTTAACAACTTCTGTTCTGTGAAAGACACTGTTATGGGAATGAAAGGCAAGCCACAGACTGGGAGAAAATCTGTGCAAAACACATATCTCATAAAGGACAGGCAATTAAAATATACAAAGAATGCTTAAAACTCAACAATGAGAAAACCCAATTTTGAGATGGACAAAAGAGTTGAACAGATACATCACCAAAGAAAATATACAGATGGAAAGTAAGCATATGAAAAGATGCTGAACATCATATGCCAATAGGGAACTGCAAACACACCTATTAGAATGGTGAAAATCTAAAATACTGAGAACATCAAATGCTGACAAGCATTTGGGACAACAGGAACTCTGATTCATTGGTGGTGGGAATGCAAAATGGTACAGCCACTTTGGAAGGTAGTTTGGCAGTTTCTTAAAAAACTAAATATACTCTTCTCATACAATGCAGCAGTTGTGCTTCTTGTTATTTCCCCAAATAAGTTGAAAACTTATATCCACATAAAAATCTGCACATGAATATTTACAGCAGTTTTATTTGCAATTGCTAAAACTTGGAAGTCCCGAAAGGTCTTTCAACAGGTGAATGGATTAACAAACTGGAACATCCATACAATGGAATATTATTCAGTGCTAAAAGGACAGGAGCTAACAAGACACAAAGACATGACAGAAACTTATTGTATGTTGCTAGATGAAAGAAGCCAGTCTGAAAAGGACACACATGATCCCAACCACATGACCTTCTGGAAAAGGCAAATATAGAGACAGTAAAAAAATGAGTGGTAGTCAAGAATGAACCCTAAGGTAAACTATGAACTTTAGTTAATAATAATGTATTAATGTTGGCTCATCGAGTGTAACAAATGTACCACACCAATGCAGGATGTTAATAACAGGGGAAACTGGGTATGTTGGGGACGAGGGGGTAGATAGTACTCTCTGCACTTTCTTTTCAAGATTTCTGTAAACATAAAACTACCTAAAAAATAAAGTCTGTTAATCAAAAACCAAAAACACCCAAACAAACAAAATATTGACCCAATGTATGTAAGAGGATTTTGGGTTTCTTTCTTTGATTAAAACTGCTATACACTTCTACTGCAATTTCATTCTGCTTTCCTGATAATGATTTTTACAAAAATGTTATTTTCATCCAAGGTACCTCCCAGAATTATTCCTTCTTTCATACAGAGGTAAATTATCCTTCATAAGAAGTAGAAAAATATTTCATTTATTAATCCAGTCAAAAATGATGAGTGCTAAACTAAAATTCCCAACAAAAATTCCAAAGATGAGCAACACAAAAGCCTGTGGAAACAAGAAAAAAAGATTAAAAAAACAATTAGAGTGTTTCTTAAACCTCCACCCTTCCAAACAATGTATTTTATATTTTAATATATATTGATTTTTTCAACACAAGATAAAATAATATAAAATGACAAATTACTTCTTAAAACAGAAGTCTTAAAAGAAATAAACGAAAACAACCTACTCCAAGCTTTCTCCATGAGAGTAAATCCTCTGTGCTAAGTTTAAGATAAAATAGTCCTGGGAATACAAAAATCAAACATGTTGATGTACTGGCACCTTTGGAGGAAAAAAAGGATACTGTCAGATTCAGATATGAGGCCAGGTAACAACTTTATCCATTTTATTATGGGAGTTTTTTGAAATAGAAAACTTACCAACTACACCAAATACATTTCTAATATCAGGAACATATATTGCAAGTAAAACAATGATAATATTGAGTGCTAGGGTGATCAAAGAATGGTGAATCCATGAGAATGGAAAATTGGAGAAAAACATCATCATTAAAGCTTTTCTGGCCTGCGTAACAGAAAAGGAAATAGATTTAAGCAAAGAGGAAGTGTCAAAGGCAAAATATTTGCTTAGAGAAACATATGTACAGTAACCATGTTATTTTTGCCCCCAAACCATTTAGATTCCAAAAATACAGCATAAAGTATTATTATAAAGTGTTCATACACATAAACTGTTTATACACAAAAACTTTTCCGTGTGAGCTTCATAAAAATTATTTTGCTTTAATTTTGGAAAAAGTTTTCACACGCAATTTTTTTAGGTTACATAATTTTAAAAATTACCAACAATAAATTTCAAAGAATTATTTTCATTAAATTCAATAGACAGGAAAACAAACGATTTAAAACAAACAAAAAACATCATGCCATGGGGAAGAAACACCATTTACTATTTTATTTTATGTAAAAATAGCTCAGAGTACTTCCCATTGCTAAGGCAGGTAGCAGGTGGTCACATCCCCACAAAGGTTTAACCAGCCTCTGCTGCAATCTTGGCACTGCAGCCTGCACAGGGAGGTTAAAAATCTTGAAGGTCCAGTTCTTGAAAAACTCACTGTTAGAGATTCAAGATATCCATGCAGAAGCATTTATACCCAAAGTCTTTGTTTTATTTGCTCAGAAATTCTTAAGATCCTTATGTATAGCAACTAGATGTAGAATAAAAATCTGTTCTGCCCCTAAAATTATAATTCTAGAGCAAATAAAGTATTTTGACTAAGATTA
>NW_007726332.1:0-228 GCF_000696425.1 Galeopterus variegatus | reverse complement strand
TCGCGGCTGTAGCATTTGCCCCAAAGGGGGAAATACACATTTCAAATACAAAACAGTACTGGTACAAAGGACACATTGAGAAATAAATGAATCTTTTCCGACTGATCTCTGCTCACTTCAGTACTCCAGGAATATGGGGAAGAAGAAAAGAAGTTCTTACAGGTAGACCTTTTATACGCAGGCAAATACAGAACATGAGATTTTGCAAAGATGAAAATGTTTTTAGGA
>NW_007726331.1:850817-851585 GCF_000696425.1 Galeopterus variegatus | reverse complement strand
TCTCAAGGGCTGGGACTGTGCCTCATTCACCTTCATGTTCTACACATAACACAAGTTTAATAAATGATTGTTCAAATACATGCATGCATAAATGGATAAGGGTATGAAGTCATAAATGGAGGTGTTTACTATACGTGGCATACTAGCAACCTTGGCTGTGAGTCTAGGATGGTTGCTTGTGACTTTCATCTTCCTTCGCCCAACCGTAGAGCTCATGATGATATTTCTGAGCATTTTGCCACCAGCAAACGATGCTTGCTTTTGTTCTTTTAAAGGAAGACTGTAGCGAGCAGTTAAATTGACTTTAAATTTAGCAGCATTGGGCAAGAATAGAAATGTTCTAATCCTGCCTCCTCCTACGGAATGTGAATTGTGGTCAGAGTAATATGTTTTTGCCTCCTGTGATTTAGATCAAATTTCATAGGCCAGACAGGGCGTAGAGAGCCAGGCTGCAGTGGCCACTCTCTCTGGTAAACAGTGTCACACCTCCCTTGGACAGCCCAGGGCACCATGTGTGCCCTGGCATTAGAGACACCTCATTGGGGCTTGTCTGTTCTCTCTGTCTTGTTTCTCTGCCCGGTGTTCATGTGGAGTTTGACTTCCTATTCTTAGAACTGGGCAAGACGATGCCGTGCAGGTGTGAGAGGTGCACACACGTGTGCCTAGAGGAGGCTGCCCCAGAAAAACACACCCAGTGCCTGGATTTGACTTGGAGTTTTAGGCCTTCACTTTCCATAAAGAAATAAGGTCACTGGCTCCAAAATTTCC
>NW_007726331.1:847966-849134 GCF_000696425.1 Galeopterus variegatus | reverse complement strand
TTCATCAGCTGTTCAGATTAATTTGGACAGTGGGGAAGTTCATGCATGAACTCTACATACAATCTTAGAAAGAAGGTGTATTGTAATGTGTTAGTTTTCTCTTTCACAATTACACTTTCTGATTATTATCAGGTTAGGCTCATCCTTTATTAATTACCTCTAGTTAGTAAGATTTCTTAGTTTGCAAAAATTATTTAATTTTTATTGGTTTAACTAACTGAATGAGCATTTGAATACTCATAATTGATTGTGAGGACTGAATTTTTTCTTCTCTTTATTTTTTCTTTCGGTTTCTTCTTCTGCTGAATATTTTTTCCCCAACCAGGTGTTTTTGGTTGTTTTGCATTTAAAAAAATTTTGAGGCTTATTTTTGTAATATTTTTAAAAGTCTGGCCATCTCTCATATTGATAAACTATAACAGTTGACATATTTGATATCTGATAACAAATTTCTATTTCACTGTTCAATGAAAAGACAGTACTTGTTTTGATCAAGAATTTTCCCAAAGTTAAAGCTCTCAGAAAGCAGTTTATTCATTTCAGAAGAAAACATTTGGTTTGTACTATCAGAAAAATATTTTAAGTGACCAGTTACACTGATTTAAAAATAAAATAGTCTTTTTGCACAGGTCTTCAGAATTTTAACATCTTACACAATCAATAAGTTTCTAAAATGTAAATCTCTGAGGATGAGACACATTTATTTCTTGGCTATTGTTTATTGGGATGATATAAAGAACCTTGCACCCCAAACGGAATTTTCTTTTTTCTTATCTGTAAAAACAAATCGTCAGAATACTTCCATGGATAGGTATGTCATTAGAAGAATTTCAGATGTCTGTATGGGAGAGTTAGAAGGAGCCTCTGGATCACTCTGCTCTGCCCTACATGTTAGCATTTTATTTCTATTTCTATTTGGTGTTTGGGTCAAGTATAGAATTATCCTTGGAATGAATTCCAAGTGTCCCAGAAACTTGTGCCTATCTATAGGGCTGACTTAATGCAATCTATGAAGCCCTGTTTTTCTCAACGCAGCAGAAATGGACACTCCTAGAAAAACATCATATTATTAGAGTTACTTAATGATTTAATTTACAGGCAAGTCTGGGGGTTCACAGCAGCGAGGAGATACTTGAAGTGACAAGCATTGTTGCCTGAATCCACTCTA
>NW_007726331.1:845143-846388 GCF_000696425.1 Galeopterus variegatus | reverse complement strand
TAGTTTTGTAGTTAGTTTTATTTTACCTTCCGAACTTCCAGTTTAGGAATATTCCATTTCTCTTTGCCCCAGGTCCCCATTGTAGCTAAATATTGAGAGTTAGAAAGAGGAGTAAAATTGAAAGGCATATAAAGACTTTTAATGGGTATAAAGTTTTTACTATAACTAATTTGCATTAATATTTTCTTAATTAATTTGTTTAGCTTTAAAATTCATAAGAATTTTTATGCTTAAGAACATGATTTCCAGAAATATATTCCTAGTGAATATATTATGGGTATACCTGTCAAATAGAAATGAGGGGTCCATGATCCAAATTAAGTCAATAAGAGTTCTCCTCTGGGAATAGTACACAAAAAGCTGCTGAGCTGAGAGAACACAGGTTTGGGATTGACAAAAGCCATTTTGTTCTCTGTCTACAGACTGAAGCTGAATGGGAATAGACAGAAATGGATGAAGTATAGAGAGAAAGAGAGCCCTGGACAGAATGAATTTGAGACGCTGATTCTAGTAGTTAGTATTTACTTTGATCCTTTGAGTAAACAGTAGATGGGAAGCATCTGAAAATTTACCCTACTTGCAAGCTAACAGGTTAACCTCCCACAGTTGTATGGACACTCGTAGAAGACATGAGACTTTTTGTTCAAAGACAAAGGACATTATTGCTCACATTAAAAGCAGTAGCTAGAGTACCAGTACCTCCAGTTCCAATTCTCACGTGGTGACTTAACAAGAGCTAGGTGACACCTGCACTCATGGTGAGTTACATTATAGAAGAGAAACCCTGACTTTAAAGAACTCAGATATTTTATAATGGACAGTAAGCCTGCTTACCCTTTTGTTCCAGAATAAGTCACTAGCTATTCATCACACAAACATCCCTGAAAAAAAGTCAATCTTTGCCTCTGGTTACAAAACATTCAGAAGCCTAAGAAAACCATAAAGAACTGTCTCCCATCAGAAGTGCCCCTTCATCCTTTTCAGCTCTGAAAGTTAGCAAATCTTCCTCAAGCTAGCTAAACAGTGTTTATACCACTTCAATCAAGAATCCTAACCAACACTCAGTGTGGCAGTTGGATTCCCCTTTTGACTAATCCACGCTACTTTATTATGAAAACAGAGTGGTATAGGTTTATTTTTGAATATTGTGAAAGTACAAATGTATACAAAAAGCAATCACTTTTAATTATGTGTAGGAGATTGCCTGCATTTTAGTTTGGGATCTGTTCTTGTTTCATAGCAGTT
>NW_007726331.1:833325-844928 GCF_000696425.1 Galeopterus variegatus | reverse complement strand
TAGCTAAACAGTGTTTATACCACTTCAATCAAGAATCCTAACCAACACTCAGTGTGGCAGTAGGATTCCCCTTTTGACTGATCCACGCTACTTTATTATGAAAACAGAGTGGTATAGGTTTATTTTTGAATATTGTGAAAGTACAAATGTATACAAAAAGCAATCACTTTAAATTATGTGTAGGAGATTGCCTGCATTTTAGTTTGGGATCTGTTCTTGTTTCATAGCAGTTGACTACACAGACTTCTTGTATTCCTTTTCTGTAGTGACAAAATAGAATACATATTTTAAGAGGTATCAACTGTTGTTCTCAGCTGACTTCAGGTCTTATATATAGGAACTATGAAAATGGTGATGGTGTTAACTGGAATCCCCTGCCCTCACCTTTCAATTGAACTTCCTTTTTTCTTACGCAACGCTGCTCATAAGATCCTGCTCCTAGTTAACTGCTAAATAATGCCATTAATGTATCATCTTTCATAATGATTTAAAAGACAAATATCCAGCCAAGAAAAAGCATTTATATTCTAATCTGAAATTATACAAGATCACAAAGCCATTAGGAAGGAATCAAAATAAGCACTAATGGTAGAATTTAAGATAGCATGAGAGGTGTCAGAGAGATGGTTAAGAATCAGGGAAAGCTGCTAAGCATTACCTCAATTATACCACACCAGGCAGTTGATTTAAAGCTACCAGAAATGGTTCACCCTCTCAGGAAAAGACATCATAGTGACTAGACTGTTCCTAGTGACTAGACTATGTGCTCATAAGTCTCTGATCCACATCTATATTTCAAGCACCTGACACAGTGTCTGACACACAGAAGTGCTCGATAACCATGTGTTTAATCAATGAAAGTAAGCCTCTACAAGCAAACTTACTGAAATAAAGTGGTGGTCAGCTCTTCAAGGTCATGTGCTCACTCACCCACACAGGTAACAAATCCACACAGGTAACAACACAAATAATCAGAATAATCAAGCTTGAATTACTGTTCATGTGAATCATCACTCAAAGGAAATTTTTGGCTAAAAAATAATTTGATTACAGGGAGATTTTCTCAGTTTCAACAGGATTTCCTAGCAAAAAACAGGTGTCCTTTTCCCTCCATTGGCATGTGGATATGTCCATGTTGTGTTTGCAGGAGGGAGATATGGTTGAGGGAATGGAGAGGGTGGCCTCTCTCCACTCTAGAGGCAGCTGCTTTCTCCATTAGCGGCTGGTGGCAGACTTCTTCATATCCCTTTGCAATGGAAGGGCAAGCAGCTGGAATGTCAAGCCCAGACATACTCTGAGAAAATAAACTCCCATCCAAGGACAGATGTGAGGTTACTAGTCCTTAACTGCCCTGGAAACATCATTTCACCCTGTGTTTGCCTCCGTACTTAGAAACGTAGAGGAATGTATACACCAAACTTTTACTTGTCGTGGGCATTTTTTCTCCCTCTTCTCTGCTGAGACTGTCTAGCTAGTCAAAGAGAAAGCAACTAGTCATTATTCTATAAAGTCCTGTAGATAATTCATTAAAAGTGTGATCTTAGCTGTATTGTGGATAAAAAGAGGCAGGTTTCTCACTGTCAGAAGGGAAATTACAGTTATGAAAGGAGTAAGGCTAGCATAAATCCTGTGGTGCTGAGTTGGATTTAAAGGACTCAATATAAATTTACAATTTTATATATAGAAATAGATATACATACAGCAATAGATATAGATGTATGTATATTTTTTTCTAGATAGTCTGTTGAGAGGGCCTAGCAACAAAACAGTAAGTATATCTAATGCCCATATTTTTTTAATTCTAAATGCCATTCCTCACTAAAAGAAACCAGGGGTCCTTGGAGAAGTGTTTGATTCCAGGGTCGTGGCATGGAAAGTGCAACATGAGCCTGGTACATTGGATCATGTTAGAAAGAAGGAGGGGCTCAAAAATGGTGAGGAAATGTCAGAAGGACTTAGTAGCCAGCTTGCAAGAGCTCCCACTGGTCAAAACTGGGGCAATCTGAGCATCAATATGAGAGAGAGACAGAGATAGAGAGAGGATATTAAAGCAAGTGTGTCAAAATGTTAACATTAGGGAAATCTGGTTGAAGGGTGTATAGGAATTTTGGCATTATTTTTGCAGTTCTTTTGTAAGTCTGAAATTATTTCATAATAAAAAGTTAAACACATATAAAAACAGTGAGGAGGGAGGGAAATAAATAAAATGAAACAAGATTGTCAAAATATTGATAATTGTTGAAGTTGTATGTTAAATACCTGGAGGTCATTCTACCATATTCTCTGCTGTTACATATGATTTAATCTTGCTCATAATAAAAAGTGAAAAAAAATAAAAGAATACCCATGTGATCTTAGCTTAAGAAGGTCTACTGTGTTCTGCCTCATGGTGTCACCAAATCCAGGCCCTTGCGCGTGATCCATTGCAGTCACATCAACCTATTTTTTCTGCTTCTGGTCTCCAGTCTTCCTGTCTACTGCAACCCACCCAATCACTACCAACCAGAGGAATAGTCTTTTCAAAATACACCTTTTAATATTTTATCTCCCCTCTAGCTCACAAATATTTCACCCACTTCCCATGCCAAGAGGAGAAACTCTGAGCTTTCAATTCTAAGCTTTCAACGTTCTGTATAATTAGGTTCTGACCTACTTTTGCAATCTCATCTTTCAATTTTTTGACATGAAAATTCTTCTTCATTAATCACTGCTTTCCTTGTCCTGTCTCAAAGTCTCTTTGGGTATTCTCAACTGTATGTTCAGCAGGCATGAAAATATACGCATCACCCTCTCTTTTTTTTTTTTAATCTTTACTCTTTCTGATAACTGATGGGGATGATGAGATTACTGGTTGTCAAAGAGTTTGGCTATGATCATTCCCCACCAGAAGTGACTGTTTCTTTTGTGGAATTCCAGCCTGGGAATGGGCTCTTTGAGGTTGCTGAAGTTCCATGTAGGTGTTGGACTAGGGTAGATAGAGGCTGTTCTTATTTTCTCACTACCAAATTGTTTTTAGTGTCTAAGTAATGCCCTGTTTTACAGTGAGTCTGCAAGGAAGTTTCACTAGTTAGAAACATTTCAGATACTCTTCCCCTGTTCCCTTAATCTTTACTGAACACTTGTCTGGTCCCCTCAGCTATCTTCAAAGACTCAGACATATTCTGTCGTTAGTTAGATTGGACATTGTTAGCACGTAAATTTGGGGGGAGAACTCTCTATCTCCCCTTTATCTAGTACCCTGTGATACATTCTTTCTAGTTTTAGCAATAATCTAAAACTTCCCACCGCACAGAGTGAAGGTGAGCTTGGTTATTCAACCAGCCTTCAGGCTGCTGTACGGCCAAGGCGGATAATAAAGAAGTTTTAATGGTTTACATTAAAAAGTGTTTATTTTAGTGATTTTTATGTCTCAGAAAAAAATGCTTGTATGAATAGGTATTCAAATAATTACTGACTGATATGCAGAAACCAGATAATTTATCCATAAATGTTCTAATCACATTGCCCTAATGCAAGAGAACTTGGAGAAACTGGAAGCAATTAAGTGAGAAGGAAAAGATAAAACCCTGTTCAGGAATGCACTAATTTATCTATTTCCACATTTTTGACAACTTCCAAATGCCCGAACATTATGCTCTCTTTACAGTCTCAATATTTTCTTTCTGTGCTAATTCTGAGCACCTTTATATTTCAACTACTGTTAGACCACTTTCAAAGTATGTGGATTCTACAGCTAGGTTTTGATAACCCTAAACTCTTCCACCTCCCATTCAGTAATACAGTTTGTAGGTAAGCTCAGCCACCTGCCAACTGATCAATCTCTTTATGTACTTAGCCTATCATCCATGCTACGGTCACCTTTTAACAGCTTCATGGAAGTCTTCTAAACTTCAATAATCATTTGTTTTGCATCCTTAGGGAACACTTATCCTATCATAAGGATAAATGGTCTTTCTTTCTTGGCCCATACCAGTCTCTAAAGCTACATCATTTCAGAATATATGTTTGTCACGGACCAGACCCAATTCCAAATGCTTTACATGAATCAATACACATAAGTCCATTCTCATTGTTTTAGTCTTTCATCTGACTAGCCTCTGAGATAAACCTCCTCAGAAATATTCTGGGCAGTCCTACAATGCTCATTTGCCAGAGAGCACAAGCTAGAATTAGAAACACGAGCCAGTTCCGCGGTTTGGTATGGCAGTCATTAGCGATTAAAAAAAGAAAAAAAAATTAAAGAAATGCTATTTCTCTCATAAAAACAATCTTTTCTAAAGTTCCAAAGAGAAAAACAATTATGACACTCCCAAATATTTTGGTGGTTAGAAAGTAGAAAATGGCTTTTTAAAAAACGGGCAAATTACATCTTGCAGCCATATTACCAGTGGCTTTAAATGGAAAGAATGACAGGCCAACCTGGTTACAGGACTAACATTACATCTCAAACCTTTTTCAATTCTGTGGTCACAATACAGTTCCAGAAAAAGCATCCTCAGAACCTGGTCTAATGCTAAGTAAATACTGCACATTTTATGGTTTCGGATCTAGGGCCCGGGAAACACAAGATTGAGCAATTGCACAAGTCTCGCGAGCTGGGAGTCTTGGATTCGCCACCTCGGTGCACACCAGTGCCCACTGTTGAAAGTTGTGATTGAGAGTAGGCAGGGTCATCTTAGAACTGCTTTCCTGTTGCTTCTCCAGCCTCGCATTTTTCAGTCATCAAGGGCTTTGGCTTCATTTTATCCCTTGGCTTCCTTCTTTCTAATAGCTCCTGGCCTGTATCTACCCACTACACTTTCTCCATACCCCCAAGAGCCCTCTACCTTCTTAACACACGCACACACTTCCATGCAAGTGTGGAAATCTTCATTCCTAATTTCTACTCTCCTCTCTGTGTGAATGATTCATATCAACCCCAAATTCTCTCATGAAGGTTAGACATTTTATCTTAGATTTCATAAAATGACCCTAATTCTTGATAACAGTGGGTGTCATTTCTTTGACCATGAACTGGGAATTATGCTAAGCACTTTCTTTCTTTTCTTGATACTGCCTGCCTTTACTTCACTCGCAGGTGTTTGGGCTACAAATTCACATTTTAGTTTTTAAATATGAGGAAGTTATGTGGAAAAAAACACAAATATTTACTTGAAATTCATTTACTCTGTCCCACAGACTGCTCTTGACATTAAAACTCTTTATACACTGTCATTGATTATAAAAATCTAAATGAATATTAACTTATCTGCCTGCTGTCAGTGGTATGAATTCTCTGAGCTCTGCTGACAGTCGGCTATTGCTGTTTCTCAGAGACTATGGTTTCTGGAAGTGGTAAAATGTAAAGAAGTTTCTCCCCAGAAACCCAGAAGCAAAGGAGGTGGCATATTGAGAAACTAGATCTTTCTAGGGGTGGGGGGTACGATACTATGGGGAATGGGGAGATTTTCAATTCTTTGGCTTCTCCAGGAATCATCAGGCAGCATGGGGTGGTCCTGGCCAGGACTGTTTGTCACCTTGAGGGCAGTCAGTATTAGCAGAACCAGTACTCTCTCCGGGCTTGTGTCTAGTAACCGTGATGTGGAATTCCTGCCCTGTTGCTGAGGGGAATTGCTCTGCATGGCCAGCTATCTGCCTCCTTGGGTGGCTATGGAATTTAAGGTCTTTGTTACAGGTTCCTCTGTCGAGGTAGGAAGCTGGTCTCATCTGCTAGTGCCTGTTGTCTCTCATCTAAGCAAAAGAACCCAAGAAAAACCCCTCCCCAGCTCATTCAGTATGCCATCTCTCTCCATCTTCCTTTTCACTGAAGGAGGCACCCTCAGCCCCTGTGGCTGCATTATCAAAACCGTTTCCTAACCAATCTTTCTAACCTCAGCCTCCTCCCCTTTCTAAATCATTGCATATGCCAGAGTAAGATTAATCTCCTTCTTTTATTCCAATTCACATCTCAAAAGTCTTTATAGGCTCCACATTAAGATAAAGCACAAGTTCTTACTGCAGCATCATGTCCAATCTTCTCCAAACCACTCTCTACATTTTTAAACAATCATTTTTCCACCTTTGTTTCAGCCACACTGGTGAATACATTGCTCCTAGATATACAGTGCTCTCCCTGCCTCTCCTAGCGCCTACTTCAGGTGCTAATGAGGAGGAAAGAACATGCCTGGAAGCATCCAGCCCATTCTGCCACACTGATCCCGGCTGAATGGGTGATTCACTTGAACTTCCCACCGCACAGAGTGAAGGTGAGCTTGGTTATTCAACCAGCCTTCAGGATTACCATTTTCTTCGTGCAACCATGTTGGGTCTCCCCACCTCTGCTCTGGGTCAAACTTACGTGATTTATAGCATCAAATTCTCAGAACTGCACCCATTGCAAGTAAGGAAGCATCCTTTTCTTCAGACTTGAGTTTTTCCCACCCAGGCTCAGAAATGGTGAAACATTTAATAACTTTTACTCAGGTAACACAAGTTCTTATTTGCACTTGTGCTTTGAAGACCCTTTGACTCAAACCCAGTGGCTATTGCACATCCTTCTAAGCATGGGCTGTTTCTATTCTCTGCTTTGGTATCCTTAGCTTCCAGGCACATAGATACAGACCCAGCCCATCCTAAATCCTGTCTATTCAATACTGGCCTCTTCACAATAATTGTCTTCCTTAAATGAACTTTGATCCAAATATCTTGCCAGAAGCAGTTATTCTCCTTAAATTGCAAAGTA
The DNA here is from genome assembly GCF_000696425.1 of Galeopterus variegatus. Classification (NCBI taxonomy): domain Eukaryota; kingdom Metazoa; phylum Chordata; class Mammalia; order Dermoptera; family Cynocephalidae; genus Galeopterus; species Galeopterus variegatus. Next base: position 838,207 of record NW_007726331.1, on the reverse strand, counting down.
GATACAGGGGCCAAATGAGGAGAACAGATTGCTACAAAATTTACTCATTATGTTGAGCTTCTCCCTTCTGTGGTTCATGATGGGTTCCAAGACCCGACTATTTGATATAGGCTTAGAAAAAAGTCATGAACCATTATTTTTATTCATAGAAAATAGACATGCCAGGCTGGTCTGGAATTGTAGACATTTCTCTGAAGCTCTGGTAGGTAGATTAGGATAAGTGAACCAATAATCCTCACCCCAGACACAATCTGCTTTCACCTCTTGTCCTATAGGCATGGTCTTCAGCATCTCTTAAGACGACTGTTTAGATATTAAAAATTATAGTCAGGGATTGTGAGTTCACAGGATATCAGAACTGAAAAGAAGAATAAAATTTACCTTACCATGTACGGTGTTTTTCAGATGTATATTTCAATTGTTATGACCAATATTACACAAGAGGGAAATTAAGGTTCAGACTACCAATTCTGAGTGTTTACTGTATTCTAGAAACTATAGACAAATAATTACATTCATTCTCTGCTTACAGCCTGATTATCCTATGACAATTAGAGATGGGGAAACTAAGAGATCAGGTAAAATTTCCCCAAGGTAACAGCTCTTGTAAGATTTGGATTGTTCTCTTTTTTTAGCTACTCCTTGATAGTGGCAGTGCTAACAGGCTGGAGGGCTGGGACTCACACGCTGGTCTACTTTTTCCAAGTCCAGTGTTCTCTCCACTGAAAAGACCAACCACATCTGTTATTCCAAATGTCAAAACATAGCTAAAGAGTGACACATATGTAAACGTGTGAGGAAATGTCCAAGACTCTCCTGACACCTTTGTGGTCTCCTAATCTAAAAATTTTTGGTTGGTTGAGCTGCCAAATCCCAGTTATACATTGGCAGGCCGTAAGCTGTTTATTCTATCACAAATTCATGCCTAATTTGCTAAGCTTCTGTATATCACTGAGGTTACTTTGGGTCATCTTGATGTTATTATTTTCACATAAGGAGGTTCCCCTTCCCCCCGACCCCGTTCCCAGCACATTCTTTCTTGGATCAGGCAGCAGGTAGCAAAGGAGGTGAGAGCTCCGTGAGAGCCAAGAGTTGTTTTCAGTTTCTCTAGACATTTCTTTTGTCAGATATCAACTTACTTCTTACACTCTTCAAGTCATAAGCCCTGTTAATTCCTTTCCAAATCAATATAAAACTATAAATGACTGATAGCAGCTTTAGGTGTATTTCTCCTAAATATTATGAACTCCAGAGTTTGGGCTAGATATTCCCAGTCCACCATTTACTGAGTGTCCTCCGGATTCTATTACCTTCATTCCAGAAGGAGGATGGAACCTACCTAACAGAGCGGTAAGAATTAAATAAGTAGCAAGTTTAAATCCTGACAGGCTTAGAATAGGTCCTGGCACAAAGTAGGCATCCAAATGCTAGTTCCTCCCACTCGGCCACTCTTCCTCCTGTCCCACAGATGTTTGCATAGTAATTATAACCTTAAGCAGCAGAACTAAAGCTCTGATGGATCATTTCACTAGTCACTTATGTGGGGGTTTTACTGCTCCTGCAGTCAGACAGCACGTGGGTTTATTTCCTCCAGTCACAGGAAAGACCAGATAAGAGGGTGTGACTTGACAGCGCGGTCCCAAGCAGCCTGCACCTTATTCTTCATGGATCGGTTGGCGTACACTCATTTGGGACCGTAATGGTGAGAAGAGAGCCAGGCCAACCTCTCTCCCCAGATCCCCACAGTGACAAAAGAGTCACAGAAGATCCCACGGCCCAGACAGCCCAGAGCAGATCCTCCTCAGATGCTCTGCCTGGTGTGCTTGCATTTCTGTATGACCACATGGAACATGCAGAGGCCACTTCCTCCCAGGCAGAGATCGTGAGCAGAAACAGAAGCAGGCAATCAGTACTCACAGTGAGTCATAGGCATGTTTAACTTGTTTCTGCTTAGGATTTTTATGAACTGGCAGAAGAAAAGAAGTTTTACTCCTTTCATTCTATTCCATTAAAATAGCTACTCTGTTAACACACTTTTAGAAGTTTCATTAGATGTCTGGGGCACTTCCTGGATGATGAGGATTCAGATATAATGTGCTTGATTTTCCAAAATTAGCCCAGAATGAGGTTAGGATTAGTAGGTCACTAAGAAGGTAATGCTCTGGCAGGTAAGTAACCTGTGGAGGGAAGCAGATGCCGCCACCACAGATAAAGTTTTTTATGCTTTGAATCTTACAAACTATCAGTAAATTTGAGTTCAGGGTGGGGGTTAAAAACAAATTCAAGTCAGTGTGCAGAATCAGCCAACAAATAGAATAGAAGCAGCTTCAGTAAAGTGCAGTGCTGAGTTGGCAGGATTTGGGAATTACTTGTTAGTTATAATTTGTCAATACAGACATTTTATCCTATTTATAAGTGTTCTTTGACTATTTATAAGTGTTCTTCAAGGTGACACAGATGAGAGGGTCAGAGAGAAGAGGTTGGACAGGCAAGTGATCTTGAATTCCTTAAATAATTTATTCTTTCCATAAGAAACTTGACAAGGAGAAATAGTTTTTTTCTCTCCCTACTGTAGGTAAAATTGGATCTCATTCATTATATGTAGCTCCAATCTAGGAAAAATCTTTGCAAAGGTACAGAAACATTTTCATAGTGTACATTAGTGGGTCTGGCATAAGTCTGGCCTTGTGGCCTGACCTAGCCAATTTGGTCATACACATTGTTATATTCTTCATAGTAGCTTCCAAAGAAATGTGGGGTTAGTGAGGATTCCTTCTATAGGGAAAGTGAGTCTCAAACCAAACTCTGCTGTGCATACAGATATTTGTTATCTAGATATTTGTTAACAAATAAGAAGAAAAGTTTTCATAAACTTGTTCTGGAGATTTGCCTGCGCTAAAAATGGGGGGAACTCTGACCCTTACGCATAAATGGTTCATTTGAGGTAGACACAGCAAGTTACTCAGAATCAGTATCAAGCAACCAGAAATCCCCTTAACTCAGTGGCTGCAACCGGGGTCATTTAGGGGCAGGCCTCCAAAGCTTCTTATGCTCTCTTCAGGCCGGCCTGGGGAGGGGCTTGCAAATGTTTTAGCCAATCCATGCAGCTTTACTTTCACAAGGGAGAAACCTAGTCTAACACTCATTATGATAATTAATAAGCTATTAATGTTCCCCATTTCTAACACTTTGCTAATTTTAAAAGTGGCTGTATAACAGAGTATTGAAATGGACACCTCTGGAGGTTTGTGGTCCTGACTGATACTAACTGACCATCTATGGAGTGAGAATTATCGATTAGAATGTTAGCTGCATCTGCTGTGTAGCTGAAACAAATTATTCATTTTGCACTTTCCATACTGAACTACTCTAAAGTAAGTTACAGGTGTTGTAGCTACAAAAGTCTTACAAGTGTTATAAAATATTAGAGGGGAGGAGAGCTTCTCCAAGAGAGTTCTCACCCTTGCCCTGGGGAAGTCCACAGTGCTCTCCGGAGCCACCACACAGGATGGAGTAGGGAACGACCAGAGGAATATCAGCTCACCTGCTCCTGTTTCAGCCAGGGCAGTTCTGCTTTTATCTGCTTGTCTTACTGAAGTTTGGTGCATGATTTTGTGAGAAGAAAAATTTGGGAATATGTAAGCAAACTTGAAAGCCATGGATTTTATATGATAAGCCACCACACAGGATGGAGTAGGGAACGACCAGAGGAATATCAGCTCACCTGCTCCTGTTTGGGCAGTTCTGCTTTTATCTGCTTGTCTTACTGAAGTTTGGTGCATGATTTTGTGAGAAGAAAAATTTGGCAATATGTAAGCAAACTTGAAAGCCATGGATTTTATATGATGACAGATGAGGAAAACAAGATATAGCAAGGCCAAACAACTTACCCAGGAGGTACAACCAGGACAGTGACGCGGGAGAGGCTCTAACCTAGATCTTCTGACTTTCTGTCTGGGGTACTGTCCACACAAGCACCCTTTCTCCTACGTCAAATATAGGAGATATATCACCTGGGTTATATATAAATATATCATCTGGATTACTTCTCTCTTTCTAGAATTACAGCTAATCAAGTATTGGACCCAATAGAATGAGTTTCTCCATATATCTTAGATTCCTCAGTCAACGTTGGAAAAGGTTCCTTTGAAAGTGTGCTGTGCTGAGAGAGTAAATGCCTTGCTTTCTAGGGATGGAGAGACAGAAACTGGGAGTTTAGGAGTCCTCTGTGGTCACGGTGGAGAGAAGCAGAGGCACCCTGGGGACCAGCAGTGAACTGTCTTGAGTAAGGGAACCAACATCCCTTCCCTCAGAGTGGCTTCCTGTCCAGCGCTTTTCTTAATCCCTGTATCTGGGGTCAGCAAGAAGAGGCCTGTGCAGCTTGATAAGCCTGCAGATTCCCTTTGCCTCGTAGAAAGTGAGTGAGAGAAGCCAGCTGAAAGACAGACAATCCTACCAGCAGAAGGAAGAATGCAGAGAAAACCTGCTCTGGGAAAAGACACCCACAGGGCAGTGGTGCTTAGCAGGGAAATCCAAGAAAAGAAAGAAAAAGAAAAAGCAAGGAAGCGTTTTAGATAACAACTAACTACCTATTAAATGTTTCCTCTCACTTTTTTCTTCCTTTCACTGTTTTCTTTTTTCTCATTTTCTATTCCAGTTCCATTAGCTGAGTTGAGAGTGGTTCTCAACTCTAGCTGTAGAATTACCCGAGGAGCTGTCAGAAACATCAATGCCCACACCCACTTTTAGAGATTCTGAGTTATTTGGTTTGGGGGTGGGGTAGGGTCTGGGCATAAGTCTCTTTTAAGAACTCCCCAGGTGATTCTAACGTGGAGCCAGGGTAGGGAAGCGTGGTGCTAGATGATGGCACTAGAAGCCTGAG
>NW_007726331.1:830804-832015 GCF_000696425.1 Galeopterus variegatus | reverse complement strand
AGATTAAATTTTGTTCTTCCTCCACTTGTTGAGTAGAATATTATACTGAGATCCAGAATGACAGAGTAGAGATAAAAATACAAGCCAGCTTATCCACCACCTCTTATGTTTCTGGGGTCTCTTGGGGAGGAACTGGTTGGTGGTATTTTCTCTGAAAACTGCTTTACCTAAGGCAGGGCAGCATTTCCTCTAGAAGGTCCCAGAAGGTTGCATTGCAGGTAGGGTCATATCCTGACCTCTATGGTTATCCTGGTGAGATGTCCTCCAGACCTTACATATCATGGGGTCAGCTGGCACAACCCTAATAAATAGGATCTGGACAGTCTAATCTCATGAAGACTGACCTGGATTTAGGAGGTAAACTACTCAAGCTCATCAGCGTTAGCTATATATTTGTGACTAGAACACCCCAAACAAAAGTATCTTCCTAACTATTTTGAAACTTATACTCAAAAGCCAATTACACAATTGCTTTTAAAATATATTGTTGATTCTTAGTTTAAATCACTGCAGTAAAATTATTTTGCATTGGGCCATTTATATCTCTAACCTATAGACTTTGTTCATTCTAGGTGACAATCTGGTAACTAAAGAAAGTCATTACAAATTGATTTTTGGAAGGGAGTATCTACGAGCAAAGAGAAATTACTTTGGTTTTATAATTAAATACTTCAGAACAAGAGAAATAACTAGAATCTTGTTCACTTAGGGGAAAATGCACTTTACATTATTCTTTTTTGAACTAGGTCTTTGAAATCCAGTGTTTAATACATTTATAGTATATATCAATTCAGACAAGCAACTTGGAGGTGCTCGACATAAAGGATACATTTCACAAAACTGAAAAAAATGAGACCTATAAGATTTAGATATAAATATACAAAAATCAACATATTTGCTATTTGTTAAACATTATAAATTATAATGCATAATAGCTATTCAGATTCCCAATAAAAATATAAACTACGTATCATAAACTTAAGGGCATAGTACTTATATAAAAATTAACTTTTCAAGATTTATAAAAGAAGATTTGAATAAATGAAAAGACATATTATTGCACAAAATGACAGGTTGATAAAAAAAATATGATAAACTAATCTGCAAATTTAATGAGATTTAAACCAAAAATTTCAGCAAAATTTTTTGAATTTCAATAATTAAGTTCAACTATAATATACACAAAAGATTAACCTAGAAAATTCTGAATG
>NW_007726331.1:827414-829183 GCF_000696425.1 Galeopterus variegatus | reverse complement strand
AAAATAAAGAGGCTACCTATGAGTAGTGAGATTTATGTGTTATTTTTTGTGTTTTGTTATCTCTTACATTTTTTCTGTAATGAACATTAATTCTTTCATAATAAGAATAAAATACTACACTTCTTTTATTTTTTATTTATTTCATTTTATTTATTTATTTATTTTAATTTATCAATGTACAATATAGTTGATTTTCGTGTGCCTTTACAAATTCCTCTTTTCCACTACCTTCTGCCCCCTCCTCCCATCAACATCATATCTGTTCACTTGTCTTAACAAGTTCAAGGAATTGTTGATTGTTGTGTCTTTTTCCCCACCCCACCCCCACCACTTCTTTGTATATTTATTTATTTATTTATTGCTCCCACAAATAAGTGAGAACATGTGGTATTTCTCTTTCTGTTCCTGACTTACTTCACTTATAATTTTTTCGAAGTCCATCCATGTTGCTGATCATGGTGGTATTTCATTCTTTTTTTTTTTTTTTTATAGCAGAGTAGTCAGCCTTTATGGAAAATGGTATGGAAGTTCCTCAAACAATTACAGAGAGATCTACCATATGACCCAGCTGTTCCACTGCTGGGAATATACCCAGAGCAATGGAAATCATCATGTCAAAGGGATAACTGTACTGCAATGTTTACTGCAGCCACTATTTACAATAGCCAAGAGTTGGAACCAGCCCAAATGTCCATCATCAGATGAGTGGATAGATAAAATGTGGTATATCTACACTTCTTTTTAGATTGAATAATTTTATCACAACCTAAAAGACTGTCCTGTTTTCCTAAGTTGATCTTTTTTGATTTCTGAGACAGAGATGACTATACCAAAAATTTNGAGCGGGAACCGGTCTCCACATGGGATCCGAACCCTCGGCGGGAGCGCCGCCGCGCTCTCAGGTGGCGCACTCTCCAGTGCACCACCGGGCCGGCCCGAAGTATACAATAATTTAACCTCACTCATAATCATAAACAATGTGTTACTTTGACCTTTTAAGCTGGCAAAAGCACTGTATATATTTTTGTGTGAGAAACTGAGTTCACTAATACAAAGATACTTCAAAAAGTTCATGGAAAGATTTGGATTATGCTTCAATTATATTTTTCTACAAACTTTTTGAAGTGTCCTGGTATACCTGGGATAGATAGCAGAGTTGGTATGTAGTTTATGAAGTTTGTCAATATGTATCAAAATATTGTGTTCTTTTTGAGAAAACAATTCCATGCCCAGAAATTTATCCTCAGAAAATAACTGAAGATATGTCAAAATTTAGCTTATATTTACTGAAGCTTTGTATATAATAGTAAATTTGAAAATGAACTAAATTTCCAATAGGTAACAGCCAAATCAATTATAATAGATTTTGCATTCAAATTAATTTAATCAACAATAGCATAAAAGAAAGGTCAGAAAGATTTTTGTAAACTTGAGACAAAAGATAAGAAAAAGTGCCTGATTGACTACATAAAAATGTAAATGTATTGTACATAAAAATAGTAAAATTAAACACCATTTATTCAATAAATGTGAGTATCTATGGCCACATTTATACCAATATTAATGGTAATGTAGATAAATTTCATAGAAAAAAAGTACAAAAACACATATGAACATATTAAAATAAAGAGGCTACCTATGAGTAGTGAGATTTATGTGTTATTTTTTGTGTTTTGTTATCTCTTACATTTTTTCTGTAATGAACATTAATTCTTTCATAATAAGAATAAAATACTACACTTCTTTTATTTTTTATTTATTTCATTTTA
>NW_007726331.1:824798-826184 GCF_000696425.1 Galeopterus variegatus | reverse complement strand
TTTAATATTTTAGGATGGTCTTCTTCAACTCTAAATTATAAACTAGGCTTCATCATAGCAAACTTGATTATGTACAATATTAATTTAAAAAGAAAATAAGTTATTCCTTTTTAGGGCCATGTCCTACCCAACTAGATACATAAGCATAACAGTGAACTTATCTTCTTCCTAGAATTAGTCACCTGAGTTGGAATAATAATGGAATCATAGAAAGATAGCAAGCTGAACTGATTTAAAAGTGATATTGAGAATTATTACAGGTCCTAAAGAGCAGACAGAAAGATTATCCTGAGGCTGATGTCCCTAAGTCATTGGTTAATTAAAAGAATTTTCAAAAGGTCTTATCTTAGACTGAATAATGGGTAAAATGACCAAAACAGTATGTTGCAGACTATCTTGATGCCCTGCTCCATAACCTTTCTACTCTCCTTCAGGTTTACCCACAGATGCAATGAAAAGTGTCCAGCAGTGGCAGAAAGTGACAGCTTTCTACCTCAGGTACCTACCTTTCCCCATGGGTTTTCTCCAGCATTGTCCAAATTTGCACACTCCAAGGTGACAGAGGCAGCCTGGAAGTATTAAGTATTTACTGCCCCCAAAGGGAGTTCTCAGTCAATGTGGTATATAATTTGTGGGTAAATAATCCAGTTTTTCCAGTCCTTTGGTTGGAGAATTTAGGATGCATTCTATACAACTCTTCAAAGAGACCCCAAGCGAGGTTAGACTGTAGTTTCCCACAGCTTATTAAAACTCCTATATTTGTTTTCACATTTCCATTTCTCAATATCCATGTTTTCTTAATTGTGTTTCCTAAAAAGATCTTTTAAAATATACTACCTGTATCTGAGTTCTTGTCTCAGTTCTGATTTAGGAAGACATTCAAGTTAAGAACCAGTATAATGAGGCCAGTTTGTAAAGACCAGGAAAAATATTTATTTTGTCTAAAGCACAGACAATAACAAAGAGACTTAAGGAAAATGAAGAATCAGGCAAAGATGTTTCAAACAAACAGGTGAATTTCCAGAAACTGACCTTAACAAGATTGGGTTATCTGATTTACCTAACAAAGAATTCAAAATTGTTATTATAAAGATGCTCATTGAGATGAGAACAATGCATGAAAAAACAGAAAATTTTGATAGAGAGAAAATATTTTTGAAATACCAAATAGAAATTAGGGAGCTGATGAACACAGTAACTAAACTAAAATATTTCACTAGAGAGGTTCAACAGCAGACAAGATCAAGCAGAAGAGAGGATAAGCAAAAAGACAGGTCATTGAAAATAATTTAGTCATAGGAACAACAATACATTTTAAAAGTGAATAAAGCTTAGGGTACTTATAGAATACCCTCAAGTGGACCAATATATGTATTATAGGATTTT
>NW_007726331.1:813301-824575 GCF_000696425.1 Galeopterus variegatus | reverse complement strand
TAAAGCTTAGGGTACTTATAGAATACCCTCAAGTGGACCAATATATGTATTATAGGATTTTCAGAATTAGAAGAAGAAAAGGGCCAGATTTAAAGAATGGCTGAAAACTTTCCACATCTGGAAAAGAAACAGACATCCATTCAAGAAGCTCAACTATTATTTAAAAAAAGCACATTAAGACATATTAAAATAGAATTGTCAAAAGTCAAAGACAAAGACAGAATTTTGAAATCAGCAAGAGAAAATCTTTTCATCACATACAAGAGAAGCCTCATAAGATAATCAGTAGATTTTTCAGCAGAAACCTTGCAAGATGAAAGGGTGTGGGATGTTCTATTCAAAGTGCTGAAAGGAAAAAGCTGCCAACAAGAATGCTATACCCAACAAGACTGTCCTTCAGAAATAAAGGAAAGAGAAGAACGTTCCCAGATAAACAATGGCTAAGGGAGTTAGTTCATCACCATTAAACATGCCTACAAGAAATGCTAAAGGGAATTCCTCAAGTTGAAACAAAAGGATGCTAAAGAGCAACAGAATAACATAAGAAAATATGAAGCTCATAGGTAAAGGTAAATATGTAGACAAATTATGCTAAAGGGAATTCCTCAAGTTGAAACAAAAGGATGCTAAAGAGCAACAGAATAACATAATATGAAGCTCATAGGTAAAGGTAAATATGTAGACAAATTCAGAATACTGTATTATTGTAATGGTCGGCAGTAAATTACTTTTAATTCAAATTAAAAAGTTAAAAGACAAAAGTATTAAAATAACTTTAACTAAAAATATGTTTAAAGATAACAAAATTTGAATAGATGTAAATTGTGACAACAACGTCAAAGACAGAGAAGGAGAAGTTAAAGTGTAGAATTTTTGTATGCAGTTGAACTTATGTTGTTATCAACTTAAAGTAGACTGTTCTAACTATAAAATATCTTGTGTAAGTTCCAAGGTAAACACCGATTTTAAAAACCTATATATTTATGTAAAAGAAAAACATAAAAGAAACAAAGTATATCAATGCAAAAAAATTTAAAAACACAAAGGAAGACAGCAAGAGAGAAACAGACAGACAAAAGAACTACAAGACTAACAGAAAACAACTAATAAGGGGAAGTAGAAAGTCCTTTCCTAACAATAATTACTTTAAATGTAAATTAATTAAATTCCTCAATCAGAAGGTATCACGTAGTTGAATGAATTAAAAAAAAAAAATGTCCCAACTAATGCTGCCTACAAGTAACTCACTTTAAATTTAAAGACACACACATGCTAAAAATGAAGGGATGGAGAAAGATATTTCATGGAGGTGGTAACCAAAACAAAACATGGGTGACTAGACTTACATCAGATAAAATAGACTTTAAGTTAAAAACTGTCTCAAGTGACAAAGAATGCATTGTATGATAACAAAAAATCAATTCACCAGAAAGGTATAACAATTATAAATATATATGAATTCGACATCAACGCACCTGTATATACAAAGCAAATATTGACAGATCTGAAGGGAGAATAAACAGTATTATAATAACAGTGGGAGGCTTTAATACTTCACTTTCAACACATTCAGACAGAATATCAATAAGGAAACAGAAGAATTCTGCAAGATAGACCAAATGGACCTAACAGAAATATGTAGAGCATTCCACCCAACAACAGCAGAATGCACATTTTTCTCAGGCACCCATGGATCTTTCTGCAGGACAGATCACATGTCAGCTTACAAAGAAATTCTAACAAATTGAAAAAGATTGAAATCATGGCAAGTATCTTTTCTAAGCAAATGAAATGAAACTAGAAATCAATGGCAGAAGAAAAACTGGAAGCTTCACAGAAATGCAAAAATTAAACGCCAGACCTTCAAACAACCATTTTGTCAAGAAGAAATGAAAAAGGAAATTAGAAAATTCCTAAGACAAATAAAAATGAAAATACAACATAAACCATATGAGATGCAGTAAAAGCGGTGGTAAGAGGGTTCATAGTGATAAATGCACACACTAAAAAAGAAGATCAGAAATAAGCAAGCTAACTTTATACTTCAAGGAACTAGGAAAAAAAAAAAAAAAGAATAAGCCCAAAGTTAGCAGAAGAAAGGAGATAACAAAGACTAAAGAAGAATTTTTTTTAAAAAAATAGAATGTAGAAGAACAACATAAAAATATCAACAAAACTGAGAGTTGGGTTTTTNCTTGAAAGGGGTGATTGTATTGCAAAGACTGAATCCTCCAAATGAATTGATTCATTCATGGGTTGATGGTTTAATGGAACATCATGGATGTGGCTCTGATGGTTTTACAAAGAGAGAAAGCGAGGTTAGCTCGCTTGCTGCTGCCATATTCTCACCATGTGATGCTCTACATCATCACAGGACTCTGTACAGAACCCCCACCGAGAAGAAGGTCCTCACCAGATGTGCCCCCTGGACTGTGGATTTCCAAGCTTCTGAAACTTTAAGAAATAATTTTTGTTTCTTTATAAATTACCCAGCTTCATATATTATGTTATAAGCAACAAAAAATGGACTAATGCACTAAGAAAATAAAGAGAAGACTCAAATAAATAAAATCAGAAATGAAAGAAGTTATAACTGATGCTATAGAAACAAAAAGGATTATAAGAAATTACTATGTTCGGATTCTAACCTTTTTCATTTCATTAAATTATTAATAAGTCAGTTTCCAAATACCTTTAAAAGAAACAAATTTAGCACGCTGCCTTCAGTACTGCCATTTTTAACCTCTTTTGAATAGAAGTGAGAAAAAAATTAATTATGCCATTAAATATCTGCGTGCATTTCATCCAAAAACTTTAAAGGCTAGAGAAGGTGGAAAAAAACTTTCACAGAAATTCATAAAGTCTTTAAGAACCACAAATGTATTTTAAGTAGCATGAGCAATCTGTTAGATTTATTGCTCATACTTGTTCACATAAAGAAAGTTATAAAGTATTCTACAAAACTTAAAATTGAAGATTGTTGGTAGAAACTATCACTGTTAGAACTAGCCAAAAGAGTAGTGTGAATCAGGAATAAAGATGTTATTTTACCTTTTCCTTCACCTGGAAAAAAAATAAGTATTCTGCTGTTGTTTGTGTAGTGTTCTACATGTGCAAATCAGATCAAGTTTGTTAATCATGTTGAAATCTTCTACATACATACTTTTTGTCTGCTTGTTCTAAGAGTGGTATGTTAAATGCTACCACTAGAAAAAAATTATTATGAACAATTATATGCTAGAAATAGGATAACCTAGAAGAAATGGATAAATTCTTTGAAACATGCAACTTACTAAACTAAATCATGAAGAAATAAAAAGCCTGAACAGAACTGTAATTAGTATGAAAATTGAATCAATAATCAAAAACCTCACAATAAAGAAAAGCCCAGAACCAGATGGCTTTAAGGTGAATTCTACCAAGCACTCAAACAAGGATTAATGCCAATGCTTCCCAAACTTTTCCAAAGTATTGAAAGAGGGAAAATCCCAAACTCATTTTATGAGGCCAGCATTACCCTGACATCGAAGCCAGACAAAGACACCACAAGAAAAAAACAACTTTCAGTCCATATCCCTAATTAATATAGATATAAAAATACTCAAGAAAATATGGACAAACTGAACCCAACAGCACCTTAAAAGAATCGTACATCCTAAACAAGTGAAATTTATCCCTGTGATGCAAGGATGGTTTAATATATAAAAACCAATTAATGTGACACACAACATCAACAGAATAAAGGATAAAAATCACATGATTGTCTCAATAGACACACAAAGTGTTTGACAAAATTCAACACCCTTTCATGATTAAAAACTCCCAACAAACTAGGAACAAACAGAAAATACCTCAACATGATGAAGGCCATACAGGACAAGAACATAGCTAACATCATATTCAGTGGTGAAGAACTGAAAGCTTTTTCTCTAAAATCAGAAACAAGGGCCGGCCCGGTGGCGCACTGGATAAGTGCGCCGCTTGGGAAGCGCGGCGGCGCTCCCGTAAAATTATCCCCGTTTGCAGAAGACATAATCTTGTATATAGAAAACTTCAAAGATGCTTTAATGGAACTGTTAGAACTAAGAAATAAATTCACTAAAGTTGCAGGACACAAAACTATATAAAAATGAGTTGCATTCCTATATACTAACAACAAAGTATCTGAAAAGAAAAATCGTAAAACAATCCCATTTACATCAGCATCAAAAAGAATAAAACACTTAAGAACTTAAGTAAGTAGGTGAAAGACTTATATAATGAGAACTACAAAATATTAATGAAAGAAAGTAAAAAAGACACAAATAGAAAGACAACTGTGTTCATGGATGGAAGACTTACTATTGTTAAAACGTTCATACTGCTGAAAGTGATCTACGGATTCAATGCAATCCCTATCAGAGTCCCAAAGATTTTTTTTACAGAAATAGAAAAATAAATTATATAATTCATATGGAATCACAGAAGATCATGAATAGACAAATATCCTGAGAAAGAAAATCAAAATTGGAGGCATCACACATCCTGATTTCAAAATAGTTACAAAGCTACAGTATTCAAAGAAGACTGTTACTGATATAAAGATAGATATATAGACCAATGGAACAGAATAGGGAGCTTAGAAATAAATCTATGCATACACTCAACTGATCTCTGATAAGGGTGCCAAGAATACACAATGGGGGTGGGGTAGGATAGTCCATTCACCATACACAATGAACAACTCAAAAAGAATTAAAGATTTAAACATAAGACTTGAAAAAATAAAACATCTAGAGAAAACAAAAGGGAAAAGCTTCATGACACTGGTCTCAGCAATGATTTCATGGTATGACACCGAAAGCTTCTGCACAGCAAAGGAAATAGCAGAGTGAAAAGGCAATCTATGGAATTGGAAAAAAACATGTGCAAACCATGTATTTAGTAAGGAGCTAATATCTAAAATGTATAAGAAACTCCTACAACTCAATAAAAACAACAACAAAAAACTACTAACCTGATTTAAGAAAATGGGCTAAGGATTTGAAAAAACATTTCTTCAAAGAAGACATACAAATGACCAACAGATATATAAAAATATATTCATCACCACTAATTGTCAGGAAAATGCAAACCAAAACCACAATGAAGTATTATCTGACACTTGTTATAATGGCCATATATATAAAAAAAGAAATACAAGTGTTGGAGAGGATGTACAGAATTGGAATCTTTGTACACTGTTGGTGAGAATGAAAAATGGTGCAGCCACTATAGAAAATAGTATAGAAGTTCTTCAAAAAATTAAAAATAGAACTTCCATATGATCCAGCAATCTCACTTCCAGGTATATATCCATAAAAATTTAAATCAGGATCTTGAAACGGTATTAACACTCCCATGATTATTGCAGCACTATTCACAATAGCTCATATGTAGAAACAAACTAAATGTCAAGTGACAGATGAATGGATAGAGAAAATGTAATATGTACATACAGCAGAATACTATTCAACCTTAAAGAAATGGTATTAACACTCCCATGATTATTGCAGCACTATTCACAATAGCTGATATGTAGAAACAAACTAAATGTCAAATGACAGATGAATGGATAGAGAAAATGTAATATGTACATACAGCAGAATACTATTCAACCTTAAAAATAATGAAATTCTCTAATATGTAACAACATGGATAAATCTTGAGGACATTATGCTAAGAAAAATAATCCATATACAGAAAAACAAATACTGTATGATTCCACCATATGAGGTATACAAAGTAGTCAAATTCATAAAATCAAAAACTGGAATGGTGGTGACCAGGGGCTGAGTAGAGGGGAAAATGGAAGTTATTAATAAATAAGCATAAAGTTTCAGTTAGGTAAGATAAATAAGCTTTAGAGATCTGGTCTACAATATTGTACCTATAGTCAACAACAATGTGTGCTTAAAACTGAAGAGGGTAAATCTCATGTTAAGAGTTCTTACCACAGTAAAATTTTAAAAAATTAAAAAGAATCAGTGCATAGGCATCTTATGCTCAAGTCCATTCAAACTCTCATTGGCAAGCTCCATATCACAGTGATTAGCCAACAGATCTGGGTCAATAGGAGTTTGGATCTTAGAGAAATATTAATTCTAGAAGTAAAAGCATCTTTATGTTACAACATAAAACTCCATTTTACTGATTAGTGGTGTCATGACATTGAAGGGCATAGGAAATATCATTACTGACAAGAGTAAGGGGAAGGAGGTGGGAGAGAGAGTAGACTGATGAACTTGATTATGCACACAGGAGGACTTTCAGAGGGTCACTCTTGGAAAACAAAGGTTCTTTGTTTCTATCTTCAAAACAAAATCTCTCAGCATCTCGTTACTTCAATTTTCTACCTTACAGGACAGGCCTGTATTACCACAGTCATTGTTGATGACTGTATGGAGACCTGTATGGAGACCAACTGATAGCATACGGTGTGTAAGGGTCTCACTCCAAATGACTCAGGTAAAACTGGTTTTGCACTGGTGCTGTTGCCAACAGTATTTTGAAAAATCTCTCAGTGATTCTGTGTAGCCAAATTGAGAACCATTGCTCCAAGTAGATGCTCTACTGCTTTAGGGAGTTGGGATTCAAAGCTTATAGTCATTACATAGTGTTTTCTTTTTACCAGTTTTTAGATTCTTTCTCCTCATGTCCTCACTTTTAGACAGATGCCCTCTTTGAAGATCTGTGTGCTCTCTGAGTGAGATGCCAGTGGACTAGGCATAAAGGTCTTTCAAAATCATGGGAAATTATTGGTATCTGTATTAGTCCATTTTTGTTGCTTATAACAAAATGCATGGAACTGGGTATTTTATAAAGAAAATGAAATTTATTGCTTACAGTTTCTGAAGCTAGGAAGCCCAAAGTCCATCTGGTGGTGGCGACAGTGAGCCAGGGTTCTCACATTGCAAAATGGTGGAAGCAGAGAGAGCAGAGAGAGAGAGCTTAGAAAGACAGTCTCCTCTCTCTTCTTGTAAAGCCCTCAGAACCATGCTATTGGCCACCATTTTTAATCCATTCACTAAGGCATGGTCTTATAATCCAATCACCTATTTAAGGCTCCAAGTACAATAATAGGATTTTCCACCCTCTTAATAGTCACAGTGGGAGCTAAGTTTCTGATACATAAAACTTGGGGGACACAATTAAGCTTTAGAGAGTTTAGGAGGACATAATTCAATCTACTACAGTATCCAAGTAAATATGAGGGTACTTCAAAAAGTTTGTGGAAAATAGAATTGAAGATAATATAAATCTTTCTATGTACTTTTTGAAAACCACTGGTATTTCCTCCCAGGCACCACCTTATTTCTAGGGTCACCAAATTCAGTTTTCCAGTATGGATATTTCAGCAGAACACATTCTTCAGACTACCCCAATAATATTAATAAATAATTCAATAAAACAATGCCTTTTCAGGTCCTCTGTTGCCTGTTAAGTGTCCATATCAGATGAGTCAATTCTGGCAATAAATGGCAAAGTAGATGGTGCAGGCAGATCTTCTCCAGCCCATGTCAAAGGAGAGATAAATCCTCTAAAGGAAATTGAAAATATGCCACATTATATTCTCTCATCACTTAGGAAAATTTGAACTTTCCAGAAGAGCCAAAAGATTCTCCCCAAAGTGACATGCATATGCTATGAAGAAGACAGTAGCATCACCACACTGTGAACAATGCCCTATTACTATGTTTACATTAACATCAGATTGGAAAAATACAAGTAATGCAGGGTGGTATTGTTTTGATATTTGACGGACTCTGATTGAACTAGTTCTAATGATCAAATGTCCTGGCTCTTCTATTTTCTATCTGATTTGATTGACTGATGTTCCCAAATATGGGGACTTTTTAAAGATCTCTTAAAACGAAGCACTTTTGGATGAAATTTGACCACTATTGCGCCCAAATATTGGGTGGTGAGAAAAAGTTATCTGGTTGTTTTCTTTGGCAATTTTCAAACAAATTTCTAAGGAAAGAGAGGGGACCAGGTAGAGAGGGTCAAGAGTACTGGAGGTATCTGTTTTCTCCTGTTTAATATTAATTACCACCAATTTAATTCCTGAAAGGACAATGTCTGGACTTTTTCCAGCTACCTTTTCAAGCCAAATTGTTCTACAGGAAAGAAAGAATAAAAGGAGTTATTAGTTGTGTTGTCATGCACCCATAGAAAAGGTCAAAGGGTTTGCATCACCCAAGTTTCTTCGTGCCATTCATCACATGACCTGTGGAAGGCAACTTGTGAATGTTGCCTAAGACTGCACAGAAAAGTCAGTCAACCCTAAATGGATGAGAAACCCACAGCCACCAATCAAATTAGAGATTTGTTTTGGTGAGTTCCTTATGGAAAAATTATCAATGAAACCTTATTTGGATTGCAATTTTTCTAAAAAGACCTCCTCCTAGATGCTAAATGGGAAACTGAACCCATTTCTAATAAAAAAGAAAAAAATATGGGGAATAAAGCAAATTAAAATCATTTCAGAGAAAAAAAAAGATGGATAAAGCCAAATTCACTGTCAAGAAAACCAGGCCAATAATCTAGAGAACTGAGCACTTAAACGCCCAACCATGAGCAAGTTTTTTGGCCTCTCTGGTCCCAAATTTTCTCACTGGGAGGCAAGGGTGTGGATCCAGTGTTGGTCTAACTGGGCTGGAGGGCTAGGCAAGTATTCTTTTCTCCCTAAAGAGAAAAATCTAATCTCTCTGGAACCAAATAGACCTCCTTGTGTTAACAATGCACCCTTCTACGACCTCCAGTTCCCTCATGTGTAAGAGGAGGGAGTTGAACTCCAAAATCTCTGAGGCTTCACTAAACTCCACCACTGACTTTGTGATCCCGGGAAAATTATATAATTTCTCCAAGCCTCAATATCTTCAGCTATAAAAGGGGATTAATAACTACCTATTTTATAGGGTTTCTTCGAAGAATACAAGGCACAGTAACCAGTCAATAAATGCTCCTTGGTATTACTATTAGCATTGTTATCTTTATTATTAAAACTTTATGTATGTGTTGAATTGAGCTCTATATTGTACTTTTAAGTACAGGCTTCAAAACCATCAAAACCGTTTTCAAAAACCCATTATATTTTTTATTCTTTCAAGAAAATTCTTGCTGATTTAACAGAAAGACAGAGAAGGACATGATGTTGCTTTGAGTCGTAAAGAATTGGATCCATATCTTCAGTTTTGTATCTAAAACTAGGCTCTTGGCCAAGTTCTTTCAGGAGGGAAGGCACAGAGCTGGGAAGAGAGCAAGGCTCTATTTACGTGATATCAAAACAAGAGGCTAGTTTAGCCAGTTTCATCAAACAACTGGTCAATTCTGTGCAACAATGGTCCAGTTAGAGGATCGTCCTTAGCAGAGCCAAGCTGCCTCTGGAGCCAATACAAACAACTGCTCAAAGAGAAGCTATGCATCCCCCTCAGAGAGCTGGTCATTGAGTTATAACTCATCTGAAGTTTATGAACAATGTTGATGTTGACAGTTTCCATCTCCTTATAAAACCAGTTGAGATCTGAGCCTAAGATTGGTGAAGACATTCCAGACATAAAGGCCACAAAAGGGCTGTTCAAACGAAGCTTCACCCTGAAACATTCTTTTCTTTCCCACAGCCCACCCAGCATGATATTGGTTTCTGTTTTCTTCAGATCCAGCCCTTTTCTCAAAGGCGTGGGAATGTTAGGCTTTTCTCTGTTACCATTTTTGGTTATGCCTTTCAGTTATTTGGAGGAGAGGAGGGGAGAAATGAAGACACTTAATGATCCTAGAAGGTACAGGGCTGGGCCAGTATGGCTTTGATGTGACTTCTTGTGTTTCTCCTCTTCTGAAGGCAGCTATGCTCTATAGTCTCCATGGATAACCAGTCTGATTCTTTACAAAACAGTGAATGTGTATGGCTTTGATGTGACTTCTTGTGTTTCTCCTCTTCTGAGGGCAGCTATGCTCTATAGTCTCCATGGATAACCAGTCTGATTCTTTACAAAACAGTGAATGTGTTAATAGAGCTGTGGTGAGGAAAAAAACCAATACTTAGAGACCTATGCATAAAACTTCATAAACACTTGTATGCATTCTCTATATTTTAGGGTCTCAGATTAGAATTATCAATCCTGTTGTAACAATTTAAAACAGGTTTTATAATGAAAAATCTTAGCAACACAGAAAAGTATAGAAAATAGTATAATAAATGTATATCTACCACTTGGATTTGATATGCTAACATTTCACCCTTGCTTTTATTTTTTTAATTGTGAAGGAGTTCAAACATATAGAAAAGTGAAGGAAAAAGGTTAAGCAAAGAGCTTTGCAAATAAAATATGTAAAGTGCTTGGAACAATGCTTGGGCTGTAGAAAGCACTGTTAGTAACTACTTTTATTGCTATTACCCATCCCATGTTTTATTAGGCTTTAACATTTTGCCATAGTTGTCCACATTTTTTTAAAGAAATCAAAATACCAAGACACTTGAGGCCCCCTTCTTAATATCTTTTCCCTCTTCCCTTGCCGGCTCCCTATCTCCTCATTCTCTCACTCCCACCCTCTGCAGAGAACACCACTGCCCTGGCTTCCCAGTTTTTATACTTTTAACATCATATTGTCTAGATTATAGTATTCCCAAGCAATATTGAGTTTAGTTGTTCTTATTTATAAATATGTGTATGTGTCATTCATAAATTTTTTTCACTCCATATGATTTTGAGATTTATCTGTGTAGACATATATAATTATGATTTATTATTTATTTTAACTGCTGTATAGTATTCACTATATAAATATGTATTATCTATTCTTTTCTTGATGATCATTGAGGTTTGTTTTTAGTTTTTTATTATTACAAATATTCTGTAATAAACATATACAGGCCTTTTTGTACATATATGTAAGGGTTTATTTAAACAGTGGCTAAATACATATGTACCCATGCACATATACACAGTCAGACATATACTGAAACCAAAGTTTTACAAGACAACTTCTTACTATTCTACTATTTTTATTATTTTCTAGTTTTTCCATTCCATTCTGTTCAATTCTTGCCCATTCTTGTTCATTCTATTCTATTCTAAAAAAAAAAAGAATGTGGGTTATGACTCACCAGTTGATTTCCCATTTCACTAATTAGTGTAAATTCAAAGTTTGAATCACACCACTTTACATTTTATACTTTAGATGGAATTCCTGAGTCATATAGTATATGCATCTTTACTAGAATTGCCCCCCCTAAAATATCCCCAGATAAGAAAA
>NW_007726331.1:810719-811944 GCF_000696425.1 Galeopterus variegatus | reverse complement strand
TCCCTGCTTTCTGGATTGGTAGCCCAGGAGACTTCCAGTCCTTCTAGGTGTTATAGGTGTTCTTTGGTTAAACGAGACCTTTACTAGTTAATATCAAACTTTGTCTCTGGTTGTGGGTACTTTGTTTTTTCTTTCAGTTCTGTGTTGGATTATTTGCTGTTCCTGCCACTTAAACTCTGCGCTGGAACTAATTTTTTGTACTTTGCTTACTTCTAAAATGGGGGAACTTCCTGTGAGGACCAGCACTTGAGCTCTGTGGTTGAACTAAATTGCTGCTTTGCTGTTGATTCCCTGGAGAAGGCTTTTTGTGCAGCTCAGGGTTTAATGGTTGACTTTATAGGAACTTCCAGCTCTTGTGAGATCCAGCGCACCTGGGTTGTGCAGAAACTCTGGTCTGGGCTTGAGTCTTTTCATCAAACTGCACCCCATGCAGTTCTATGTTCTTGACCAATCTCCTCTGAGTGGTCCTGTGCTGACTGTGGGACAGATCAGCTATACTCGCTGTGCTCCAGTGTTTCCCCAGTGGGCCTGTCTCCCCCACCACCCATGCTCCAAATAGTTCCCATGGGACAGGCCATGCTACAGTCCCTTGTGTTGACTCACTGGCCTCTNTCATATAGTATATGCATCTTTACTAGAATTGCCCCCCCTAAAATATCCCCAGATAAGAAAACGAAAACAAAAAATACTGGTGGACCATGCAAAGCTAAGTTTATTAGGCCTGCTGCAGTGAGGAAGAACATTGTCATGGCAGAGTCTCAACAGTGCCTCAAACTGGGGAATATAGAGGAGAGTATATATATATTTTTATATTTTTATTTTTTAAAATTTATTTTATTATTATTATTATTTATTTTACATTCTAGGATGTTGTTGTGGAGCAGTTGGGAGAGGAGAAGGGGGAAGGAAATGGGATGGAAGAAGGAGGAAGGAGCAGGGGTGGGATTGAGGCCTGTGGCATGCCCCTCATTCCTGCAGGGGAGACCACGAAGGGTGGCTTCATCATTTCTGGGCTGGGTGCAGAAGTCAGGGGGGTGTGGCAAAAGCCCTCGCCCCCCACCACCCCAGCTCAAGAGCCCGGGGCCCTTCTTGCTGCATCTCATTGGTCATCGCTGGGCTGGTTGCACATGTTGGGGGTGTGTGGCTGAGGCCCTCATCCCTCACCCTTGGGACTGGTTGCAGGTGTCGAGGTTGGGGCATGGCTGAGGCCCCCGGCATTCCCTGC
>NW_007726331.1:802636-809410 GCF_000696425.1 Galeopterus variegatus | reverse complement strand
CCAGTGGGCCTGTCTCCCCCACCACCCAAATAGTTCCAAATAGTTCCCATGGGACAGGCCATGCTACAGTCCCTTGTGTTGACTCACTGGCCTCTGAGTGGCTCCTTTTTTTCAGTTATTGTGGCTCCTCATTCCTGTGTCTGTCCATGAGAACCCTATTAGTGGTCTTGCTGGCCTGGGGGCCACCAAGGTCCTCTTCTCCCCTGCTGCCTCCAAGCAATTTCATCTGAAGGGCACAGCTGTGGCTTTTGCTAGCTCCTGCTCCATGTGCTCAGCAGCTCCAGTCTGGACATGGCCAGGATTCTAAACGGTCAGAGTGTTTTTGTTTTTTTTTTTTCTCATCGTGGGTTCTTCCACCTTCATGTACTCCATAGGTCTCTCCTCCTCTTCCCCTGAGATCTAGCAGCCCCAGCTTGGTTGGTCTTGCTTTTTTATAGTTGTAAATTGGTTGGTTTGTGGGAGAGAGTGATGCTGGGGAACGTCTATTCCACTATCTTGACTGGAAGTCTATCCATACAGTTTTAGAACCTGTACTAGGTGATTTTATAAGGGTAGGTCTTGCATGACAGAGAACTGGTTTGACTGGGCAGTTTATGCCGTAAGAACTTGGGATTTGTGGGGATCGTGAGGCAAGGCTCTTGAAGCAAGCCTTGATGAGCAAGCTATTAGTCTTGATAAGAAAGTTATTTTTGTAACCTCACAATCTTATCTTCCGAGAGCAAATATTTTCTGGAGCAAGTTGCTAAGTATTGCTTCACAAAGAGGCAAAATCATATGCCTGGTCTCAGACTTGTCCATCATTAGGAGAGAAAAAAGTGTGTTTGGTACCAGTATTTTTTTTTTAACACAAAGAAAGGGGATTATGTTGTATTTAGTTCTCACTAGACAGTGCCAAATACTCTCTAAAGGGCTTGTGCCGATTTAAAATCTGATGAAATTATCCACATGCTCACCGTCATTTCTATGTAATGTAGCCTGCATAAAAGTCCTAACTGAAGGGGTTCACAGAGCTTCCAGGTTGGTGAACACATTGAGGTTCTGAGAGGGTGGTGCCCCAGAAAGGGCATGGAAGACCCTCCCCCAGTACTTTGTCCTAGGCATTTGTTCTGTTTGGCTGTTCTTTAGTTGTATTCTTCATAATAAACTAGCAACCACAAGTAAAGTATTTCCCTGAGTTCTGTGAGCCTTTCTAAAAAATAACTGAACCTGCGGAAGGTGTTATGGGAACCTCTGATTTATAGCCGGTTGGTCAGGAATACAGGACACAACTCGGGACTTGCAACTGGCATTTGAAGCGGGGAGCAGTATTGTGGCACTGAGCCCTTTAACTTAATGATGGAACTGACATTGACTCCAGGTGAATAGTGTCAGAATTGAACTGAACTGAATTGAATTGAATTGAAGGACAGCCAGTTGATATTGGTAGAGAATCAAAGAGTTGCTTAATGTGAGGGAAAAACCCACACATTTGGTGTCAGAAGTGAAGTGCTGAGTGTAGAAAAACAGAGTCTTTCCCTGTCACCCCTATTTCCTGGGCATCTAGTAGGCTGCATTTCTTTTCTTTTTCTTTTTCAATCCTACTTTTTTGGTATAGCCTACATTTCTTAATAAGACCTTTCTTAATGTAACAGATATAAGGCTCCTTAGTCTGAGTTTTAGCCAATGGAATATAATTGAAAGTAAAATGTGCCACTTCCAGTCCCCCACACACAAATATTCTGATACCCAGTTCTCCATTCTTCTTTCTACTGGCTCAGTGAACCTGAGCACAACAACATGGGAAGTCATTTGTCGAAGGAGACACAAGACTAAAAAGCCTGAGTTTCTGAATCACCACTGGAAGAAGATCTGCCACTGATTGGAAACACTCATTGTGGGCTATTCATGAGGCCATACTTTTGCTTATTTATTGATTGATTTTTACCTCTTCATGTTGTTTTGTAAGCAGTATGTAGCTGGGATTTTTAAAAATTTAATCTGATAATTGTTTTATAATATGTGAGATTTATTCACTTTCATTTGTTGGATTTTTAATATATTTCCACTTATTTATACTATCATATTTCACTTTGTATAAGATGCCATTTTTATTTTCCTTTTTTGTCTCCATTTTGCAGTCGGTCGATTTAACTACATTTTCCATATTTCCAATTTTCCCCTTCTGCTGGTTTGGAGGCAATGAAATTTTTTCTATTATCTTGGTGATTATCTTTTAACATTTAAACATATTTTCTTCAATATAAATTTGTATAACAGAACCTACAATTAATCTGTATTTCTCTTTCTGTTAACCATAATAGAGATGTTTATACACTAAAACTACTCAGTGAAGACCCAATGTCCCTACAGTCAGCCACTGGTAGTTATTGTCTTGCATTTTAGCTTTTCCTTTCATGTCACAAAAATTTATTTTTTAAAGAATAGTCTCTTGTTAATTAAAATTACCCACATATTTGATCTTCTGCCCCCACTGTTTTTGGTATCCTGTGGTTTCTCTGCTTTTACTTTTTCTTCTTGCTTAAGTTTATATTTTATTAGGGTGGCAGGTCTAAGGCCCTCAATCCCCTATCTCAGGGCTCCAGGAACTTTTGATTCAGGGGTTTTGGGTTCCAGCTCCATGGTCTGCCTGGCTGTGGACGGCTTTGGGCAGGGCCTGGGCCTGCAGCTCCCTCCCTCTTCTTCAGAGCCCTGGGGCTATTTTATTAGTATTTTTAGTGAGGGCTGAGGATGGTAAACTCTTGGCTTTGCACACACACAAAATTTTTTTTTATGCCATTATTTTGCCTTTGCTCTTAATTGATAGTTCATTTGTTTATACAATTTTATATCACCAGTTATTTTCTTATTTTCCTTATGCCTTTTGGAGTTATAGCCCTATTGTATTTTTGCATCTATTGCCAATAAAAAAAATCTATTTTATTTGTGTAGTTTATCCCTTTATAAGTAATATGCCTTTTCCTTTCCAGTAACTTTTTTCTTTACATTTTTTTTATTGAAACATAATTGATTAAACATATTTGTGTGGTACAGAGCTAATATCAATACCTGTGTACAATGTGTGATGATCAAATTAGGATAATTAGCATGTTAATCATTATAAAACATAATAATTCCCTGTGTCTATTAACCTATTTTTTGCTAATACCCTCCACCTTCCCCTTTCCCGCATCTAGTAACCACAGTTCTATTCTTCCCTTCTGAAAGTTCAATGTATTATTGTGACCTTTCTTTCTTTCTTTTTCTTTTCTTTCTTTCCTTCTTAACTCCCACTCATGAGTGAGGACATGCCTAGCTTGTTTCACTTAACATAGTTTTCTACAAGCTCCTCCATGCTCCTGCAAATGGCAGAACTTCATTCTTTTTTATGGCGGAGTAGTATTCTATTGTGTATACATAGCACGTTTTCCTTATCTGGTTGACCATCAAAGGACATTTAGGTTGGTTCTACAGCTTAACTATTGTAAAGAGAGCTGTGATAAACATGGGAGTGCAGGTATCCCTTTGACATGATGATTTCCATTCCTTTGGGTACATAACCAGTAGTGGATTGCTGGATCATACGGTAGCTCTATCTGTAGTTGTTTGTGAAACCTCCATACTGTTTTCCATAATGGCTGTGCTAATTTGCATTGCCACCCACAGTGTGTAAGTGTTCCCCTTTCTCTGCGTCCCCACCAGCATTTGTCATTCTCTGTCTTTTCAATAATAGCCAGTCTAGCTGGAATGAGATGATATCTCAATGTGGTTTTCATTTGCATTCCTCTGATGCTTAGTGATTTTGAGCATTTTTTCATATACTTGTTGGCCATTTGTATGTGACAATTCTCTTTTGAGAATTGTCTATTCAGCTCCTTTGCCCATTTTCTAATCAGATTATTATAGGTTTTTTTTTTTTTTACTGTTAAGTTGAGTATATTCTGGATATTAATCCCTTGTCAGATGTATGTTTTGCAAATATTTTCTCCCATTCTTGTTTGGTCTTTTCACTTTGTTGTTTCTTTTGCTGTGAAGAGGATTTTTAGTTTGATGTAATTCCGTTTGTTTATTTTTTCTTTTCTTGCTGGTGCTTTTGAGGTCTTATTTATAAAGTCTTTTCCCAGTCCTAAATCCTGAAATGTTTCCCCTATGTTTTCTTCTAGGAGTTTTATAGCTTCAAATGCTATATTTAAGTCTTTAATCCATTTTGAATTCATTTTGGTATATGGCAAGATGTACAGGTCTAGTTTCATTCTTCTGCACATGGATATCTAGTTTTCCTAGCACCATTTGCTAAAGAGGCTGTCCTTTTCCCAATGTATGTTCTTGGTGCCTGTGTTGAAGATCAGTTAGTTGTAAGTATGCAAATTGATTTCTGGGTTCTCTATTCTGTTCCATTGGTCAATGTGTCTGTTTTCCTGCCAGTGTCATGCTGTTTTGGTTACAATAGCTCTGTGTGTGTGTGTGTGTGTGTGTGTGTGTACTTTTTTTTTTCTTTGGTGAGCATTGCTTTGGCTATTCAGGGGCTTTTGTTCGGGCTCCATATGAAAGTTTATTCTATTTGTTTTCTCTATTTCTGTTAATAATGTAATTGGTATTTTGATGGGGATGCATTAAATCTATAGATCACTTTGGGTAGTATGAACATTTTCACAATGTTAATTCTTCCAATCCATGAAGAATTTTTTTGTCTTTCCATCTTTTTGTGTCCTCTTTAATTTCTTTCAGCAGTAATTTGTACTTCTCCTTGTAGAGATCTTTCACCTTCTTGTTTAAATTTATCCCATTCAGGATTATGTTGGCAGTGGATTTGTTGTATACAACTTTTATTGTGTTGAGACACTTCTTCCATACATAATTTGTTGAGAGTCTTTATCATGAAGGGATGTTGACTTCTGCTAAATGTTTTTTCTGTGTCTATTGAGATAATCATATGGCTTTTGTCCTTGATTTTATTGATGTGATATATCACATTTATTGATTTCTGTATTTTGAGCTATCCTTCATACCTGGCATGAATCCCAAATGATCATGGTGTATAATTTTTCGATGTGCTGCTGTGTTCTTTTTGCTAACATTTTGTTGAGGATTTTTGTATCTATTTTCATTGGAGATATTTGTCTGCAGTTTTCTTTTTTTCGTTATATCTTTGTCTTGTTTTATCATGGAGATGCTGGCCTCAGAATGAGTTTGGGAGAATGGCCTCTGTTTCAAATTTTTGGAATAGTTTGAAAAGGATTGATATTAATTTTTCTTTAAAGGTTTGGTGAATTCAGTTTTGAAGCCATCTGGTCCTTTTCTTTGTTGGGAGACTGCTGATTACTGCTTCAATCTTGTTGCTCATTATTGGTCTGTTCAGGTTCTCTTCTTCTTGGTTCAGTCTTGGTAGTTTGCATGTGTTCAGAAATTTATCCATTTCCTCCAGATTTTCAAATTTGTTGGTGTATAGTTGTTCATAAGAGTCTCTAATAATTCTTTGTATTTCTGTGTTATGAGTTATAATATCTCCTTTTCCATTTCTGATTTTTGTTATTCAGGTCTTCTCCCTTCTTTTTTTAGTTAGTCTTGCTAATGGTTTGTATATTTTCTCTTCTCAAAAAAACAGGTTTTTGTTTCACTGATCTTTCATATGTTTTTTGAGTCTCTATTTCATTTAGTTCTGCTCTGATTTTAATTATTTCTCTCCATCTACTAATTTGGGGATTGGATTGTTCTTATTTTTCTTGTTCTTTGATGTGTAATATTATGTTGTTTATTTGAAATCTTTCTATTTGTTTGATATAAACATTTATTGCAATAACCTTCCCTTTTAGTACTACTTTTGCAGTATCCCACAGGCTTTGATAAGTTATGGTTGTATTTTCATTTGTTTCAAGGAATTTTTTGATTTCCTGCTTTATTTCTTCTTTGACCTATTGGTTGTTCAGGAGCATGTTGTTTAATTTCCGTGTATTTGTATAGTTTCCAAAATTTGTCTGTTGTTAGTTTCTAATTTTATTCCGTTGTAGTCTGAAAATATACTTGATATGATTTCAATCTTTTTAAATTTGCTGAGACTTAATTTGTGGCCTAAGGTGGTCTATGCTGGAGAATAATGCATGCTGACTAGAAGAATGCATACTCTGCTGTCGTTGGATGAAATGTTCTGTGTATGTCTGTCAAGTCCTTTTGGTTTAAAGTGGTATTTAAATCCAATATTCTCTGCTAATTCTTTGTCTAGATCATTTGTCCAGTGCTGAGAATGGCATGTTAAAGTCCCCAACTATTATTGTGTTGTAGTCTATCTTTCCTCTTAGATCCAATAATAGTTGCTTTATATATCTGGGTACTCTTATGCTAGGTGTATGTATATTTATGATTATTATATCTTTTTGCTACATTGATCTTTTTATCATTATATAATGTCCTTCTTTGTCTCCTTTTATAGTTCTTGGTTTGAAGTCTATTTTATCTGATGTCAGTATAACAATTCCTGCTCATTTTTGCCTTTTGTTTGTGTATATTGTCTTTTTCCATCCCTTCACTGTTAGTCTATGTGTGTCTTTATTGGTGAAGTGAATTTCTTGCAGGCAGCATGTAGTTGGATCTAGTTTTTTAACCCATTCAGTCAGTCTATATCTTTTAAGTGGGGGATTTAATCCATTTACATTCATGGTTTTTATTGAAAGGTATTGCCTTATTCCTGCCATTTTATTAATTTTTTATGGAAATTTTGTATTTCTTTTGTTCTTTTCTCTCCCTTTTATTGTTTATATTTGCTGTTTGGTGTTGTCTTAGTAGTTGTAAGACACGCTTTCT
>NW_007726331.1:800601-802508 GCF_000696425.1 Galeopterus variegatus | reverse complement strand
TGGTTTGAAGTCTATTTTATCTGATGTAAGTATAACAATTCCTGCTCATTTTTGCCTTTTGTTTGTGTATATTGTTTTTTTCCATCCCTTCACTGTTAGTCTATGTGTGTCTTTATTGGTGAAGTGAATTTCTTGCAGGCAGCATGTAGTTGGATCTAGTTTTTTAACCCATTCAGTCAGTCTATATCTTTTAAGTGGGGGATTTAATCCATTTACATTCATGGTTTTTATTGAAAGGTATTGCCTTATTCCTGCCATTTTATTAATTTTTTATGGAAATTTTGTATTTCTTTTGTTCTTTTCTCTCCCTTTTATTGTTTATATTTGCTGTTTGGTGTTGTCTTAGTAGTTGTAAGACACGCTTTCTTTCTCTTTCTTGTTTAAATACCTGTTCTACTAGTGGCTTTTATTCTTTCTTGTGAATGTATGGTGATATATATTGCTCTTTTGATTCCAGATGTAGAAAGTAAAAAAAATTTTTTAAAGACAGAAAAATGGAAATGAAAACAAATAGGAAATAAGTAGAGCAGTAGGTTTGTAATTGGCAATAAAAGTGATCTGATTACTTGTGTGTTTAATATTTTTCTCTAGGACATTGAGTTGTATTGATGGGTACACTCTGGACACTGCCAGTTATCTCTGGACACTGCCAGTTGGAGCATTAAGACAATGATATAATATTTGCTGTTTTTCCTTAATTGTATGTCTTTGAAGGAACTGGAACATTGCATAGAAATATCACTGTTTATTCTTCAAGCATACAGATAGAATGGGTTAACTTTGTTTCATGTCCTTTCTAAGAATGCTCTAATGAGGCTGCACACCCTCCAGCTGTGTTTCCGATGTCCTACTCTTGTTAGCTAGGGAAATATGTGTGCCAAGGACAGGGTCTGGGTCAATCAAGTACTTTCCTGAACATCTGGGCTGATTTTTTGGGCTCTGACAAAAACTAGATGTCTTTTCCTCAAATCATTACAAGTGTTGATATATACATTACATGAATGTATACATTACAAGATATATACATTACATTATGTATGTATATATACAGATACTGTATATGTATATATACATTATACATTATATATAAACACTGTTTTTATATACATTACAGGATATTGTCCTACTTGTGTCCTATAGCATTCACTTCATAAATGTTCTATTCTCAGTTTTTCTTCCCTTTCACCATTATCCTTCCACCTTATTTCAGTCTTTGATCACTTGATTGTCTACTGAGTGCAGAGAAAAAGCATTCTCTCTCCATAAGCTATTGCAAAATTCCCGTAAGTGGTCTGCTTACTTCTTACCCCATCAATTCTTTTCCTCAAAATAAACTAGAATGATTTTTAAAAACATATTTAAAAACAAAGTGATATGTGCAGATAATTATAAATAGAACAGTACCAAAAGATATATAACAAAAGTCAATATTCCCTAGCCCCACTCCTCTCCTCAGTACCACTCTATAGGAGTAATGGCTACTTTTAGGTGCTTATATTGGTTATGCCAAGATTCTAAATATAGTGCTTTATAAAAATATAAAATTACCAGCTAAGCATTATCATTTTAATATTGACATTCTTGCCACTTTCCCATGTCCCCTTCTCTCATTCTGTTTACATCACTAATCTCAGTTCCAACCATTGACCTTCTCTGCTGCTTCAGATGGCCTTCTTATATCCTCAGTTCTTTATCTGCTCGCGGTAGGCCAGCACTGTCCAACAGAACTCTCTGTAGTAATGGAAACGTTCACATCTACGCTGTTCAATATGATAGCCACTACCTACAGCAGAATTTTAAATTGTATTTCATTTTAATTCATTTAAATAGCCACATGTGGCTAGCGGTAACTGTATTGGACAGTGCAGCTACAGATATCTCTTAATGAACTATGGTTTTATTGGATG
>NW_007726331.1:798049-799855 GCF_000696425.1 Galeopterus variegatus | reverse complement strand
ACCTACAGCAGAATTTTAAATTGTATTTCATTTTAATTCATTTAAATAGCCACATGTGGCTAGCAGTAACTGTATTGGACAGTGCAGCTACAGATATCTCTTAATGAACTATGGTTTTATTGGATGAGAATATTAGTCCTCCTCATTTATTTTTACCTCTCCTCCCTCTTCCATCTCACAACCTCAATTTTCTGTACCTTTACATTTATATTGCCCCAAAAGGTAATATTGTCATGCTATTTGTAAGTACAGTTAAATCTTCCATGCTATGTCTAAGATTAATCCTAATGCTGAAAAATCTAAACACTGTATTTACATTATTGTGATTCAGTTCTTTCATAGCTCTCTTCACAACTTGAAATTTTTGTTGATTTATTTGTTTATTATCTGCTCCTTCACTAAACTATAAGATTGATGAAGGGGAGTATCTTGACTGCTTTGTTCAATGTTATATTTCCAGAGCCTGACAACGAGACTGTCAAAAAAATATATGTTCCATAATTTTTGACTGGATGATCTTTGTTAAACTAAATTTGGACTGAGAAAACCTCTGTACTTGCATGCTTGAGTCCTTATATAACTAACTGCAACCTAATGTAGGATGTAAACAAACTGAAAATCTAATTTAGGAGCATGCTTCTTGGTAGCAGAAAGCTAAGTCTCAGCCAACTAGAACTGCCATGCTTCAGTCCTTCACAGATGGCCAACTGTTCAAACCATGTTCAAATAAGGCAAATGCCCAGCTGTAACCAATCCAGCTGTTTCTGTTCCTCCCTTCTGTTTTCTGTATATCACGGTATCAGTCCATTTTCTGATGCTTACAACAGAATACCTGAAACTGGCTAATTTATAAAGAAACGAAATTTATTTCATTTGGAAAGTCCGTGACAGTCTAGGAGGTGAATCTGGTGATGGCCTTCTCCTTGGTGAGAACTCTTTACAGGGTCTCGTGGCAATGCGGGAAATAGCATAGCCAAGATGGCAAGAGCTCTTTCATATGCTCTCCTTATAATGCCACCAGTCCACGACCATGACAACCCACTAAACCATTAATTCATTACTCCATGAATGAATGACTCTATTCATGAGGCAGAATCTTCATGATCCAATCACCTAATAAAGGTCCCACCTTTCAAATATCATATTTGGATTTCCCACCCTCTTAACACTGTTACAATGGGGATCAAGTTTCCAACACATGAACTTTCAGGGACCCATTTAATCCATAGCAGTCACTTTCCTTTTTCTGTCCATAAATTTCATCTGACCATGCAGTAGCCCCAAAGTTTCTCTGAACCTCTTCTGGTTCTGGGGGCTGCCTGATTTGCAAATCATTCTTTGCTCAATTAAATTCTATTAAATTTAATTTGTCTGAAGTTTTTCCCTTTTAACATCATGTTTTATTTATTGTTGTTCAAACATTCTGGCATATCCTAATACAAACAATTTCAGCAAATGTTCCTTGAGTGAATTAGTGTTAATAGAAAATATTTTCATTGTCATTTGGGGCAATGCCAAAAATTTATTTTTCTTTCTATACTTAATTTCTGATGATGTTTCCAAACCTTCTCTGACTTGGAAATTCCTTTATTAGTAACATATAATACTGAAATAATCTAATGAATTTAAAAAATCTTTTTTAAATTTTTGTGTGGTATATGCTGTGATTTTAAGTAAACATTTTTATCAGTAGAGCATTAATTATATTATAAAACTCATTTTAATAACTGCTTAATATATAAAGATTAAATTAACAAGTTGTGCATACTATTTAAATCAATTTTGTAAGATAAAATATTTGATAAT
>NW_007726331.1:795558-797174 GCF_000696425.1 Galeopterus variegatus | reverse complement strand
AATAAAGAACATTTTTCTTTATTATCACCACAACAATTTTTGCTATTCAGTGTTTGATTTTAAAATTCTAGATGTGCTATATAGAGATTTTCTTATTAGAGGAATGAAACTACAAACCTGGTGAGTATCAGCTTGTGTAGATTTTCATAATTATTATTTTTTTCACTTCATTCATTCTCTATATGAACATCAGAATTCCATATGCTTTCCTGTATTTACTAATGCTTTATGACTAAGATACATAATGTTCATACCACCAAGGACTAGCATGCCAAGAAAACTAATAAACAATTTGAGCTGTGATTAAGTCATAAACCCTCTTTCCTGATCACCATTGACCATCACCCATACTCAGTGCACAATGAAGCCGCCTAAGCTACAATATTAAAAGAAAAAAAGATAAAATAATTATAATTATTTTGCTTATTGATTTATATATTGAAAATAGTGCCATTTTAAAAAATGCAATTCTAGAACACCATTTCAAATACTTGGGGATTTCTGAATAAGTGCAAACTACCATTCCATGATATTCTGTGATTAATGTAAAGCTAACTCCTTCGTTCATTAAATATAAATGACACTATAGAGAGACAATTCTGCAAGATGATGTGGATCTTAGGATCTCAGTCAGCATTAGTAGCCAAATCATGCACCTTCAAGGACTAGGACCAATTTGATCCATGGTCACAATTTTGCCCCTGGTGAAAGACTCTGTTGTAAGTTCA
Organism: Galeopterus variegatus; assembly: GCF_000696425.1. Classification (NCBI taxonomy): domain Eukaryota; kingdom Metazoa; phylum Chordata; class Mammalia; order Dermoptera; family Cynocephalidae; genus Galeopterus; species Galeopterus variegatus. The sequence continues at coordinate 796,446 of NW_007726331.1, read as the reverse complement.
ATGAACAATTGCTATTTGATGGTTTTGGAATGTTTCTCCTTCATATGCCAGTGTTGCATCTTGCCAATCTTCAGGGACTCTCAGGTACAACCTCTTCCTTGAAACCTCTCCTCTGCTATCATGTCAGCACTCGGCTCATTCTTCCACACCACTGATCAGCTGCATCACACAGTTTAGAATAATCTAGGATGCCCAGTTTTCTAACCACCTATGTTGTTCCAATGCATCCATTACTACTCCCATTTTATAATAAAGGAAATGATCTTAAATGTCTCTCAACTTTTATTTTTTTTATTGACACATAATTGTGCATATTTATGGGGTACAGCATGATGTTTCAATACATCCAATTGGCAGAACTTTCAAAATCCTCTCATCTTGCTAATTTGAATTATGCATTATATCACTGTTAATCACAGTCACCTCACTGTGCATTGGAACACTGGAGCTAATTCCCCTGTCTACCTGTAACTTTGTACCCATTGACCAACCTCTCACCATCTTTCCCTCCTCCTATTCCTCTCAGCCTCTGGCGACCACAAGTCTACTCTTTACCTCTATGAGATCAACTTTTTTAGATTCCACAAATGAGTGTAATCACGCAGTATTTGTCTTTCTGTGCCTGGCTTGCTTCGTTTAGCATAATGACCTCCAGTTCCATCCATGTTGATGTAAATGACAGAATTTCATTTTTTTAATGGTGGAATAGTATTTCATTGTGTAAATATACCAAATTTTCTTTATTTATTCATCCTACAACAGACACTTATTTGTCCTACGATGGACACTCAGGTTGATATCATATCTTGGCTACTGTGGATAGTGCTGCAGTAAACATGGGTGTGCAGCTATCTCTTTGACATACTGATTTTGTTTCCTTTGGATATA
>NW_007726331.1:793270-795232 GCF_000696425.1 Galeopterus variegatus | reverse complement strand
TTTAATTTTTTGAGAAATCTCCATACCATTTCCCATATTGTCTGTACTGATTTACATTTCCACCAACAGTGTGTAAGAGTTCTCCTTTCTCTGGATTCTCTCCAGAGTTTGTTTGTTTGTTTGTCTTTTTGGTAATAGCCATTCTAACTGGGGTGAGATGATATCTCATTGTGGTTTTGATTTGCATTTCCCTGATGATTAGTGATATTGAACAGTTTTTCATGGACCTATTGGACTTCTATATGTCTTCTTTTGACAAATGTCCATTCAGGTCTTTTACCCATTTTTAATTGGATAACTTGGTTTTTTGCTATTGAGTTGTTTGAATTCTTTATACCTGGATATTAACCCCTTGTCAGATATGTAGTTTGCAAGTATTTTCTCCCATTCTGTAGGTTGTCTCTTCACTATGTTAATTGTTTCCTTTGTTGTGCAGAAGCTTTTTAGCTTGATATAATCCCATTTGTTTATTTTTGCTTTTGTTGCTTGTGCTCTTGAGGTCTTATTCAAAAAATCTTTGCCCAATCTAATGTCATGAAGTGTTTACCTTATGTTTTCTTCTAGGAGTTTCATAGTTTCAGGTCTTACATTTAAGTCTTTAATCCATTTTTAGTTGATTTTTGTATATGGTGAGAGATAGAGGTCTAATTTCATTTTTCTGCTTCTGGCCATCCAGTTTTCCTAGCACCATTTAGTTAAGATACTATCCTTTCTCCAATGTGTGGTCTTGGCACATTTGTCAAAGATCAGTTGACTGTAGGTTGCATGGGTTTATTTCTGGGTTTTCTATTCTGTTCCACTGATCAATGCATCTGCTTTTGCCAGCACCATGCTGTTTTGGTTACTATGACTTTGTGGTATATTTTGAAATCAGGTAGTGTGATGCCACTCACTTTATTCTTTTTGCTCAAGATTGCTTTGGCAATTCAGGGTCTTTTGTGATTACATATAAATTTTAGGATTTTTTTTTCTATTTCTGGGAAAAATGTTATTGGTGTTTTAAAAGAAATTGCATTGAATCTGTAGATCACTTTAGGACTTTTAACAGTATTAATCCTTCCTATCCATGAAATGGAATTCTTTCCATTTCATTATATCTTCTTTTATTTCTTTAATCAGTGTTTTATACTTTTCATTGTGGAAATCTTTTTCTTCAGTTAAATTTATTCCTAGGTATTTTTCATAGGTTTTATAAAAGGGATTGCTTTCTTTACTTCTTTTTCTTATAATTTGCTATTGGTGTATAAAAATGCTGCTTATTTTTGTATGTTGATTTTGTATACTACAGCTTTACTGAATTTGTTTTTCATTCTAACAGTTTTTTTGTTTTGTTTTTTGGTGGAGTCTTTAGGGATTTCTATATAGAAGATCATGTCATCTGCAAGCAGGGGCAATTTAACTTCCTTTTTTCCAATTTGAATGTCCTTTATTTCTTTCTTTTGCCTTATTGCTCTAAGACTTCCAATATATGTTGAATAAAAGTGTCACCAGAGTGGGCATCCTTATCTTGTTCCAGATCTTGGAGATAGTTTTATTCTTGTATTTTTATTATTCATTTATTTATTTTCTTTTTTGTTTCCTTTTCTATCTTCATAATCAAAGTTAAATTGCTATTAGCCTAAAATAAGTTGTTATTACCACGAGATGTTTTTTTCTAAGCCTTATGATAACCACAAAACAAAAATTTTTGAGAGATCCACCAAAACTAAAAAGCAAGGAATCAAAACATACCACTAGAGAAAATTTCCAGATCACAAAGGAAGGCAGAAGGGGGAGAAAAGAAGATAAATAAATAAATAAATAAATAAATAAATAAATAAATAAATAAATAAAACTAGAAACCTAATAACAAAATAGCAGTAGTTAGACCTTATTGATCAATAATTACCTTAAATGTAAATGATAAATTCTCCAGTTAAAAGACATAGTGTCTGAATGTATAAAAAATGAGACCCAATTATA
>NW_007726331.1:789415-793260 GCF_000696425.1 Galeopterus variegatus | reverse complement strand
ATAAATAAATAAATAAATAAATAAATAAATAAATAAATAAATAAATAAATAAATAAATAAATAAATAAATAAATAAATAAATAAATAAATAAATAAATAAATAAATAAATAAATAAATAAATAAATAAATAAATAAATAAATAAATAAATAAATAAATAAATAAATAAATAAATAAATAAATAAATAAATAAATAAATAAATAAATAAATAAATAAATAAATAAATAAATAAATAAATAAATAAATAAATAAATAAATAAATAAATAAATAAATAAATAAAACTAGAAACCTAATAACAAAATAGCAGTAGTTAGACCTTATTGATCAATAATTACCTTAAATGTAAATGATAAATTCTCCAGTTAAAAGACATAGTGTCTGAATGTATAAAAAATGAGACCCAATTATATGCTGCTTACAAGAAAGTCACTTCACCTGTAAGAACACAAGTAGATTGAAAGTGAAGGAATACAAAAAGATATTCCATGCAAAGGGAAACCACAAGAGAACAGGAGTAGCTATACTTATACCAGATAAAATATACTTTAAATCAAAAGCTGTAAAAAGAGACAAGGTCATCTCTCAACTTTAAGCTATAAAGACAAAGGCCAAAGAAACATTAGGACTTCTAGTGGTCAAACTCTTAAGCCTCTCATGGAGAGAAGATTTTGACATTTTCCTTCAGTTTTATAAAATTATCAAATTGTATAAATCTCTATAAGAAAAATTAAAGCAGAATTTATAATAATATGGCATTGGTGCTGTATTAGAGTCTTTTGTTTCTATGCAGAAAGTTCCTTTTCCACTGGATCTTATGAGGGAAATGTTGCTAGCAAGGAAAGCCCAGGTTGTGGCCAATACCTTGAGTTCCAATTTTTTTAACCACTGGGAGTGGGTGGGTGGGGGAGACTCTCCATTAGCGTAGGCATCAGTCATGACTCATCAGACTACAAATACTTGGTTGTTGTTATTGTTTCCATTGAAAGTCTGAACATATAACATGGTGCAAAGAAGGAGGGAGCATAGAACATTAGCTCCATAAATCAGTACATTATCAACATATAAAGCTTTAATTTCTGTTTATTTTTCTTCTCTGAAACATAAGGGACATTTAATAAATATTTGCTAAACTGATCCATACAAACAATTACCTAGAGACTGATAAGTATCCTCTACAACAGCTTCTCTTTGCTTTATAACGTCATAAAAGGATGTGCATTTATTGGACAAATACAAGTGGAGTGAAGGTGTGAAGGGGAGCCCCAGACATAATGACCATTGTTTTTTTCTTTCCGGCATAAATGGACATGTGAAATTTCTATGTATGAAATGGGGGAGTGGCTAAACAAAATTATATTTTTACTTTTGGGAGCTTTTTGTAGTAGAAGACAGAAAAACACCTGGGGAAAAAACCTGGGGGAAGACTTGAAAAAATAGGAATTGATTATATTATCGCCAAATGTAGATGAAGCCATTATTGTTGGTCAAAGAAAACAAAAGTAAAATAAAATAATCATAAAATAATCATACCAGGAGGGGGGTGGGGTGGGAGGGAGGAGAAGTGGTGGACTAAAAGATACAAAACTGTGCTATTTATCCTAAGTGAATTACTATGGAGTATACACATGGGTTGAAACAACACACTGTACCCCCAAAATATGTACAAGTAAATGTTAAAATAATAAAATAAAATAAAATAATCATACCATGGAAAGCACAGAATGAGATTTGGAAATTTTAACTATGGAGAGAATTTTGACCCACTCAAAGCAAAAATTCCAGTGTAGGACAATTTTATGCTCTGCCAGGAAACAAAGCAAATATGTGGGACACTGGGTGACTTAAGATGTAAAGATAAACTGGTCTAGCTCTTTTCCTTTCAAATATTGAAGTATTATTCTGGTGGGAGTTTATTTTTCTTTCCTCTTGAGTGGTAACACCAAGGTTTGAGTGATATAGATAGATATAAATAGGTAGAGGTATAGGTACAGGCATGGACACACACATAAATACATAAATATATATCTGTATATATGACAAAAGTCTTTACAGGGTTCAGCTGAGGGCTATGATGTGCTGGGGACTGGAGGTATGCATTACACAAGGAAACCTAAAACCTCACAAGAAAGATTCTAGGGGAAAAAACCAAAAGATTGACAGAAATGCAGAGGGATGTGCAAGGTCTCCTGGGCCCCATTAGGTACCTAGGGGAACATGAGACATCTAGGAACCAGGTCTAAAAAAGAAGAATAAAAAAGAGTCCATGGCATTGCTGACCACTTTGATGATCCTAGGAAGCTGGCTAGTCCTCATCTTTCCCATTTCATAAATGGAAAGGCATGAATAGTTTAGTGACTTTGATTTCCCCACATTTCTCCTTTCTGAAGAAAGAGCCAGACCTGCCAGGAGGTTATTGAGTTGGTTCAATGACCTATTAGAATGCAATCTTTTTTTAGAGCCCTTTAAAAGATGACAGAGAATTTGAGGTTACCAAAAGCACAGATTGTAAACATTACAAGTGGAATCATTCTCCCAATCCCATGAAAAACAGAGCCTATAAAGTGGGCATGCCAGGAGGTCAGAGTCAGTGTGACTGATATCCCAAGTGCACTAGGAAGCAAGTTAGGGAACAGTTTTGTCTGAATTTGGAGCCTCCGAGACCAGAGCTACACATGTGTCTAGATCCTTGAGAGACTTTAGGCATTTACATGCAAAATGTAACTTCCTGTCCCTACAGGAAAAAAACCAAAAACCAAAACCTCTTTAACAGGGTTAATAAAATGAGCTCCTAATGAGGCCTCTCAAACATCAAACGGACAGAGTGAAAACACGCTTTGATGAGGTAAGTGTAAGGAGATCAGAAACATCTCCCCCATACGAAAAAGGTTTCTTTTCGAAGCTAGGTCAACTGAAAATTTAAGGGCAAACCATACTTTGCCAAAGCCAGGAAATCTGGAACAACTGTGAAGATGTGAAAAGACTGAAGAGCATCTCATTAGGAACCACCAGAAGCCACCCAGCCTTTGTGCCTCCTCGACTGCCTCCCAGACAGTGCAGAGTTTCAACAGCATCACCACCTCACCCGGCTGCCTCAGCAGTCACAATTTTCAAAAGAGGTTTTCTAAAATGCTGCTCCATTAAGAGAGTGGTGATAAGCAAATATTTAATTCTTAAAATTTTGTGGAGTCACCTAACCCTTTGTGAACCATTCCATAATGGTACATACACAGACAATCACACCTTCAAAAGTCATGATTTCAAGTTAGGAGCTATGGGTATAACATAATTGAAGATTTCATCTCAATATTAGGAAGAATTTCTAGCAACCAGAGTTGTTTTTAGTGGGGTAGAGGGAAAGTTATTTCAGAAGGTAATGAATGTTCCAGCCCTGGAACTGAGGCCGAACAACAACCTGAAAGGAATAACATAATCCTATGTTATTACTTTTACATTACGTTATATTATATTATATGATGTTATATTTGTATTATGTTATATTCTAATAAATTGGCAGTTGTATTTGACAACCTCTGCAATTCCTTCCTACACTGAAGTTCTATCATAAATAAATGAAGATAAAGCAGACCACTTTTCATGGTTAATAACCAGAGTTCCACTCCTCAGGAACACATTTAGATATTATTGGGGTCTTTATACAATAGCCTTCATGAGGTTAGGAAATCAGTTTCTATCTATGCAGACCTACCACCTGGTCCAATAGATAAACTCCGTTCCAAATAATCTTCCTTGAGAAGATCTAAAATTTCATTTTATAGCTTCAATTTATTTGCAACTTGAAGGCTTTCTGATCTCTGAAGTAGTTTTTAAAGTGCAAATACCCCTT